>NC_135982.1:0-139138 GCF_053455715.1 Rhinoraja longicauda | reverse complement strand
GAGGCTGTTTAAATTTGACTGGTTGTTGGGTTTCAGGGGAGGTAAAGCTGAGTGTCATCGGCATAGCAGTGGAAAGAAATGCCGTGCCTTTGAATGATTTGGCCAAGGGGGAGCATGTATAGAGAGAAGAGAATGGGGCCTAGGATGGAGCCTTGTGGAACTCCGCAGGAAAGGCTAGCTGGAGCAGAGGAATAACTGCCTATGTTGATGGCGAAACTCCTATCTTTGAGGTACGAAGCGAACCAGCTCAGGGCAGTGCCATCAATGCCAACCGCGTACCGGAGACGGTCAATAAGGATGGTGTGGTCCACTGTATCGAATGCTGCGCTGAGGTCGAGAAGGAGCAGGATTGCACAGTCGCCGGTGTCGATGGCGAGAAGCAGGTCGTTGTGTACCTTCAACAAGGCAGACTCTGTGCTGTGGTGGGCTCTGAAACCTGACTGGAAACTTTCCAGGATGGTGTTTTGGTGCAGGTAGGGCACTAATTGGTTAAGGATTGCCTTTTCAAGGACTTTTGACAGGAATGGCAGTTTGGAAATGGGTCTGTAGTTGCTAGGCAAGGTGGGGTCTAGGTTAGGTTTTTTCAGTAGGGGCTGGACCACCGCGTGCTTGAAACTGGTTGGAACAGTGCCAGTGGCCAGAGAACTGTTGATAATAGAGAGGATGCTGGGACCAGCTATTGCAATGACATCCTTCAGAAGGGCAGTGGGGGCAGGATCAAGGGGGCAGGTTGCAGGTTTCATAGTGGAGACAAGCTTTGCAAGGGAGGATAGAGTGACGGGTTGGAAGCAGTCCAATTTAGATGAACAGACTAGTGAGACAGCTAGGTCACGGGTGGGAGGGGAAATCTTCATTCTAATATTCTCAACTTTGTTGGTGAAAAATTTAGCGAATTCTTCGCACTTAGCAGGGGACCCAACTAAGCTGGTACTGGGGGCGGGACATATGACAGAGGTAATTGTTCTAAATAGGACCTTGGAGTTATGAGAGTTTTTCGAAATAAGGTCGGAGAAGTATTGTGCTCTAGCAGACTTTACTGCTTCCTGGTATTTGAGAAGATTGTTTCTCAGAATTTCGAAGGAAATTTGAAGCTTGTCACATTTCCATCTCCTTTCTGATTTTCTGCACTCCCTTCTTAGGGCTTTGGTGGTGTCATTGAGCCACGGCCGACCTTTGGGCTTAGGCTTTTTCATTTTAAGGGGAGCGATAGAATCCAGGATGGAAGAGCAAGTGATATTAAATAAAGAGGCGAGATCCTCAGTGCTGAGATGGGGGGGAGAGGCCTCAATAGTGCAGATGTTGGGGGCAGCTGTGAGAGCCTCGGAGAATTTACTGGCAGTCAATGAATTTATGTCGCGGGAGTAGCGAACAGGGAAATGAGATTTTGCGGGAGATAAAGGCAGAGATGCGTCAAAAATGATAGCGCTGTGGTCCGATAGACAGGCTTCAGTAGTTTCAATGGTGCAGGAGGAGGCCATTCGTCCCTTCGATTCAGCACCGCCATTCAATGTGATCGTGCCTGATCATCCACAATCACTGTCACGTTCTAATTTTCTCCATTAGCACCAAAGGAACGACGGTGAATAAGGTGGGCCTACAATTGTCGCGCTATCGTGTGCCGTTTTGGCTGTAGTTCAGGAACAAACAAACAAACAAACGAGAGTTTTACGTTATGGATATTAATGATTTGGATGATGGAATTAGAAGTAAGACTCGCAAGTATGCAGATGACACCAAGCTGGGTGGCAGTATGAACTGCGAAGAGGCTGTTTGGAGGTTGCAGGGTGACTTGGACAAGTTGAGTGAGTGGGCAGATGCATGGCAGATGCAGTATAATAGAGATAAATAGAGACGTATCAAATTAAAAAAAGGGCTGGACAAGCTAGATGCAGGAAAAATGTTCCTAATGTTGGGGGAGTCCAGATCGCGGGGCCACAGTCTAAGGATAAAGGGGAGGCCATTTAAAACTGAGCTGAGAAGAAACTTTTTCACATCGAGAATTGTGAATTTGTGGAATTCCCTGCCACAGAAGGCAGTGAAGGCCAATTCAGTGGATGAATTAAAAAGAGAGTTATATAGAGGTCTAGGGGCTGGTGGAATCAAGTGATATGGAGAGAAGGTAGGCACGAGTTATTGATTGTGGATGATCAGCCATGATCACAAAGAATGGCGGTTCTGGCTCGAAAGGCCAAATGGTCTCCTTCTGCACCTATTTTCCATGTTTCTATGTTTCTATCATGTCAAATGTAAAACAGCAGCAAGACAATGAGATCATGTCACTACTTATCCAGACCCATCACTGATCACACTGACTACACTGATAATGTCACTGTTTATCCAGACCCATCACTGACTACACTGACTACACTGATAATGTCACAGCTTATCCAGGCCCTTCACTGACTACACTGATAATGTCACAGCTTATCCAGACCCATCACTGATCACACTGACTACATTGATAATGTCACAGCTTATCCAGTCCCTTCACTGACCACACTGATAATGCCACTGGTTATCCAGACCAATCACTGACCACGCTGATAATGTCACAGCTTATCCAGTCCCATCACTGATCACACTGATAACGGAACTGCTTATCGAGACCCATCACTGACTACACTGATAATGATACTGCTAATCCAGACACATCACTGAGCACACTGATAATGTAACTGCTCATCTAGACCCATCATTGACCACACTGATAATGCCACTGCTTATCCAGACCCATCACTGACCACACTGATAATGAAGCTGCTTATCTACACCCATCACGGATCGCACTGATAATGTAACACAAATGGATCTCGTTCGATGATCCACACCCATTGCCAGGACATCTCACAAAACAACCAGTTACCCAGTTCCGTCGCACACTGCCCAGGTATATTTTAACCAGTGACACATTTCTCTCATGCGAACTCACAGCAGATAAATGGACATGTTTGTACGTTACCTAACCATGGATAACCATTGAACAGTATTGGTATACTTATAATGTTAATTGTGAGATTAATCTAGTTTGGAGACCAAAACTGCACACAGTACTCCAGGTGCGGTCTCACGAGGGCCCTGTACAACTGCAGAAGGACCTCTTTGCTCCTATACTCAAATCCTCTCGTTATGAAGGCCAACATTCCATTGGCTTTCTTCACTGCCTGCTGTACCTGCATGCTTCCTTTCAGCGAAGGATGCACCAAGACACCCAGATCTCGTTGTTTGTCCACTTTTCCTAACTTGACACCATTCAGACAATAATCTGTCTTCCTATTCTTACCACCAAAGTGGATAACCTCACATTTATCCACATTAAACTGCATCTGCCATGCATCCGCCCACTCACACAACCTGTGCAAGTCACCCTGCAACCTCATAGCATCTTCCTCACAGTCAACACTGCCACCCAGCTTTGTATCATCTGCAAATTTGCTAATGTTACTTTTAATTTCTTTATCCAAGTCATTAATGTACATTATAGATAGCTGCGGTCCCAGCACCGAGCCTTGCGATACCCCATTAGTCACTGCCTGCAATTCTGAAAACGACCCATTTATCTGGCATTTATTCTTTGTGTCTGCCAACCAGTGTTCTATCCATGTCAGTACCCTACCCCCAAAACCATGTGCTCTAATTTTGCCCACTAATCTCCTATGTGGGACCTAGTCGAAGGCTTTCTGAAAGTCAAGGTACACTACATCCACAGTCTCCCCACTGTCCATTTTCCTAGTTACATCCTCCAAAAATTCCAGAAGGTTATTCAAGCATGATTTCCCCTTCGTAAATCCATGCTGACTCGGAACGATGCTGTTACTGCTATCCAAATGCTCCGCAATTTCGTCTTTTATAATTGACTCCAGCATCTTCCCCACCATTGAGGTCAGACTAACAGGTCTATAATTTCCTCTTTTCTCTCTCCCTCCTTTCTTAAAAAGTGGGATAACATTAGCTACACTCCAATCCACAGGAACTGATCCTGAATCTATAGAACATTGGAAAATGGTTACCAACGCGCTCATGATTTCTAGAGCCACCTCCTTAAGTACCCTGGGATGCAGACCATCAGGCCCTGCGGATTTATCAGCCTTCAGTCCCATCATTCTACCCAACACTATTTCCTGCCTAATGTGAAGTTCCTTCAGTTCCTCCGTCAACCTAGGATCTATGGCCACGAGAACATCTGGGAGATTGTTTGTAGCTTCCTTAGTGTAGACAGATCTAAAGTAGCGGTTCAACTCGTCTGCCATTTCCTTTTTCCCCATAATAAATTCCCCTGCTTCTATCTTCAAGGGACCCACATTTGCCTTAACTATTTCTTTCTTCTTCACATACATGAAGAAGCTTTCACTATCCTCCTTTATATTATTGGCTAGCTTACCCTCGTACCTCATCTTTTCTTCCCTATTTCCTTTTTAGTTATCTTCTGTTGCTCTTTTCAAGAGTCCCAATCCTCTACTCATCAGTCACTGTGAGGAATTAAGGTAAAATACGAAGTAATCCTGATTAAGTCAAGGACTAAAAAGATAGCCGTATGGGTAAGGGTTAATTAGAAAACAATTAATGGTGATTGAGTCAAGGACTAAAATATAGCCGTCTGGGTAAAGGTTAATTAGAAAAAAATATCACTGTTTGCTTTGCTATTATATAATATATCTCTGCTCGTTAGCTAGCGGTTGTGAAACCATGGACGGATGAGAAGTGATTAACATCCTAATCACAGAATGTTCCAGCAGATTCAACAATAGGATGTACGGGATTAGTCATAACTGGGGACTGGGAAGTGCCTACGGGGCTAATTGTGACTGGATGAAAATGTTGCCATGCCCCTCAGTTGTGCCCCCTCCTTTCTGTTATTTGGAAACTACATAAGCATTGTCTTGGTATGTATGAGTATGGTCGTCCCAGACTTTTACGGAGACCGTGGCTCTGTAGGAGCAGACTTGGCGGAATCATCTTAGCGCTGTATTAAAGATTTGAATTGAAGAACAAGTGTTTGGATCAATTATTATTAAACTGGATTGACATAAAGTACCGAAATCGTCATTTGGTGTCAGAAGTGGAATACTAAAGGCTGTGGATCGGACCTTAGGAATTGACCAGCAAAGTGAATACAATTTATCTACCACTTTGTTTTCCTCTTCTCCGCACGTCCTTGCAAAGTAGACCCTTCGTTTTTGTATTGTACGGCATCCCGACAAAATCAAGTCAATCGAGCAAACCTTGTTGTTACATTGTCTGGATTATTACAAGGAAATAGAATAAGAGGGGCAAATAATTGAAGAGGATCGTGCCGATTGGTAAAAGGCAGTGGTAAAATATTAACTTATCGTTTGGACGTTAAGTATAATTGATTGACATGGATACTGTGAATCTTGACAGTCGCTAAAACGTGCCCTTGTGTATTCTTGGATCCTTAACTTGTGTGGTACCGATGTAAATATTGAACTTATAAGTCGACGATTGAAACAATATGGGTAATCAATTAGGCTCTACCAGTGAGTCGGGCAGTCCGTTACAAAATGTATGTAAGAAATATCCGGAACAAACGGGAATTTAGATGGATGAGAGGGGATCTTATCGAAACGTATAAAATTATTAAGGGGTTGGAAACGTTAGAGGCGGGAAACATGATCCCAATTTTGGGGAGTCCAGGACCAGGTAAGAATAAGGGGTTGGCCATTTAGAACGGAGATGAGGAAATACATTTTCAGTCAGAGAGTTGTGAATCTGTGGAATTCTCTGCCCCAGAAGGCAGTGGAGACCTATTCTCTGAATGCATTCAAGAGAGAGCTAGGGGACGTGTCCAATGTCTGGCTGAGTAGACATAACTTTTCAGCACTCCCGAAAATAAAGCCCTAAACTACCAAAAAAAACGCACTAAAAGAATTCAAGTAATTTAATTTAAAGTTAAAAGTATACAGAACGTATTGATGACTCCCAAGAAAGGAAAGAAGGGAGCACAGCTGCCACAGAAGCAAATAAATCCACCAAAGGAATCAAGAAAAAAAATCGAAGATAGGCCTACAGCCCCGACGGAGCAGGGGCCTGGATTTGAGGAGCCCTCAGCAGGCGGAGAGGCATGGCCCTCTGTTGGCCTGGAGGCTGAAGTTTTGGAAACGAGTGACGAGGAGGGAACTAGCAGTGGAAGTGGAAACAAGGAAGAAGGAGATCAAGAAGATTCAGAGATTAAAATTACAGCGATGCTTGAAGAAATTATTAACAGGCTCAAAAAAATGGAAGGAGCTCACAAAGTGATGGAAAATGAAGTGAAAGCATTGAGGAGAGATAATAAGGAACTGCATAAGGATAATAAGGAAATATATAAGACTTTGAAAAAAATGGAGGAGAATTTTCAAACAGTGATAAACAGAGTGTATAATATAGAAATGGAAAATGAAATGTTAAAATCTAGAGTGGAAAAAAATGAAGATAGTATTACTGCTGCAACAATTGAAAGCAAAAAGATCGTGGAGAAGTTGGACGCCTTGGAAAACTACAGCAGGAGAAATAATGTTAAAATTGTTGGCTTGCCAGAGGGAGTTGAGGGGGGAAGATCCAATCAATTTTTTTCAAGATTGGATAGTGACTAGTCTGGGAATAGATAAACAAGGACCGATGGAAATAGAAAGAGCACATAGGGCTCTAAGACCGAAACCTTCGACTAATCAAAAGCCAAGATCTGTGTTGATTAAATTCTTAAGATACCAAGATAGAGAATTGTTCCTCAAATCAGTCGGGATGAATATAAGACAGGGAAAACCAATAGAGTATGAAGGTACAAAAATATTTTTTTACCCAGATATTAGTAATGTCTTGTTGAGCAGGAAAAAAGAATTTAATAAGGCAAAAAATATTTTATGGAAGAAAGGTTATAAGTTCATTTTACTGCATCCTGCTACTTTGAAGATCATGATCAACATTGGAGAAAATAAAATTTTCAAAGACTTTGTCAGAGCACAAGATTTTGCTGAAGAATTGCCATCGAGAATTAATTAAGAAGATCCATGAATGAATGATTATTAACAAGATCTGTATACTATAGAGGGGATCAATTGTATTAAGGATAGTTAATCTTTAGAAGTACTTGAAATATCGGGGGGGTTGGAGAATATGCATGCTCTACCATAATCATGGGCACAAGTGTGGTGTGGACCACACCTCGTATAATAGAGGGGGTAATGTTGTTAATCTATTAATTAACAACATTAGAGGGAGGGTTTAATTTCCGATCTTTCTTTTTTCTTTTCTGTTTTTGTACCTGGACGATGGAAGGGAGTACACTGAAATACGGCACAACGTAAATATTGGAAGAGGTATCAAGGTAAGGATGAAGGGGAAATTAAAAAAAAAAAAATGAATGGATAATAAATTAAATGTTCTTAGTTATAATGTGAATGGGTTAAATGGACCGATAAAAAGGAAGAGAATTTTAACACAGATGAAAAAATTGGAAGTGGATATAGCTTTCTTACAAGAAACACATCTAACGGAAAAAGAACATCAAAAGTTAAAGAGAGACTGGGTAGGAAGTATGGTAGCATCTTCTTTTAATTCAAAAGCAAGAGGGTTGCTATCCTATTTAAGAAAACGCTACCAATTAAGATACAAAATATTGTAAGTGACCCAGTAGGTAGATTTATAATCGTACATTGTCAAATTTTCTCAGAATTGTGGACTTTAATGAATATATATGCACCAAATACAGATGATGAGAAGTTTGTGCAGGATACTTTTCTAAATCTAGCGGAAGCACATGAAAATATATTGGTAGGGGGAGATTTTAACTTTTGTTTAGATCCAGAAATGGATAGATCATCAAGAACAATGACAAGGACAAGAGCAGCGAAGATAACATTGAACTTAATGGAAAATTTAAATTTAATAGATATTTGGAGGAAAAGCCATCCTAGGGAAAAAGACTACTCCTTCTATTCTAATAGACATGATACATATTCTAGAATAGATCTATTTTTGTTTTCAGCTCAATTAAGGGGAAGAATAATACAAATAGATTACAAGGCTAGATTGCTATCGGATCATTCACCATTATTAATGAAAATTAAGATGCCAGATAAAGAACAGTCAGTATATAGATGGAGACTCAACTCTTTACTGTTGAAAAGGCAAGACTTTTGCAATTTTATTCGAGGACAAATTCGATTATTTTTGGAAACAAATTTAAATTCAGTTAATGATAAATTCATTATATGGGATGCAATGAAGGCATACTTGAGAGGCCAAATTATAAGCTACTCATCTAAGATAAAGAAAGATTATAGGAAGGAATCTGAAAGATTAGAAAACGAAATCACCGTATTAGAAAAAGACTTACAGAATGCTTCTTCAGATACAAAAAAAATACAACTTGGAAATAAAAAAATTCAGTACAATACTTTACATACGTATAGAACAGAAAAAATAATATTACGAACTAAACAAAGGTATTATGAATTAGGAGAAAGAGCGAATAAGGTATTGGCATGGCAACTGAAAGAAGAACAAATATTAAGAACAATAAATTCAATTAGAACAGATCAAAATACTATTACTTATAAACCTAGAGAAATTAATGAGGTATTCAAGCAATTTTACATTAACCTGTATCATTCTGAATCTGAAAAGGATGAAATTAAGATAAATAATTTCTTATCTAAGATACAATTACCAACAATTTCTAATGAGGAGCAGATGGGACTAAATGCCTCCTTTACTTTGAGAGAAGTGGAGGAAGTACTACATTCTTTACCAAGTAATAAATCACCAGGGGAAGATGGCTTCCCGCCAGAGTTCTATAAAAATTTTAAAGATTTGTTGTTTCCAGTATTTATGGAAGTGATACAACAAGCGGAAAAAACTTCTACATTACCGGAATACTTTTCAATGGAAATTATAACTGTAATTCAAAAAAAAGGGAAAGACCCTTCAAAAGCATCGTCGTATAGACCAATATCACTGTTGAATGCAGATTATAAAATAGTTGCCAAGCTTTTGGCAAAGAGACTGGCAGAATTTTTAGCTAAATTGGTTAAAGAGAATCAATCTGGATTTGTCAAAAAAAGGAGAATATCTGATAATGTAGCAAGATTTATAAGTATTTTACATTTAGCACAGAACAGAAAGGAATTAAGCGTAGCAGTTGCTTTAGATGCTGAAAAGGCGTTTGACAGGTTAGAATGGGATTTTTTATTTAAAGTATTAGAGAAGTATGGATTGGGAAATAGTTTCATTAACTGGGTAAAATCTCTTTATAAACAACCCAAAGCCAAAGTGGTGACAAATGGCCAATCTTCTCAACCATTTAATTTGGAAAGATCTAGCAGACAGGGATGTCCCTTGTCACCAGCTCTATTTGTACTGACTATTGAACCTCTGGCAGAACTAATAAGATCAGATTCAGACATTAAAGGATTTAAAGTGAATCAGGAAGATCACAAAATTACTTTATTTGCAGATGATGTCTTAATTTGTCTTACTAGACCATTGGAATCCTTAAGAAAATTATAAAACATAGCACAAAAAGTAAGGAAATTTGTGTTTGGTAGATTATTTCTTTGTTGTAACAATGCTTCTTGCCAATAAATCTTATACCGTTGGAAAGCCTGTTTATTTCCCTTTTAAATGGTGCCACATTTGTAAGGAACATGCATTTGTGGGATGAGCAGCAGAGCTAAGTATATGGGTTGCGCCCATGAAAAAATTGCCAAATCTTCTCTGCCAATGCCAAACAGCTTATTCTGCTGTTGCTATTGACTCTTGTTTTGAGCTTCTGGTACCCCCAGGTGCTGACAATCAGGTGTCTGATTGGCACCTGATTGGCAGCATCTGTGAGCATGGGCAGTGGTCAGTAGGTGTCTGCTCCAAGAATCGGCATGCCACGTTTGACTGATCTGGATAGGGCCCGTGCGATAGGGCAACTTCAAGCTGGTGTTCCGCAAAACCAAGTTGCGGCATTATTTGGAGTGAGCCCTAGTACCATCTCCAAAGTGAAGGCCAAGTTCCTTATAACGGGGGATGTCAGAGACAGGCCGCGAAGTGGGCGTCCCAAGAAGACGACACCCGAAGAAGACCGTTTCCTCACCCTGTCAGTACTTAGGCTGTCTTCTACAGATTTGCAGTCAAGGTTTGCAGGACGATATGGCCGACGGCTCTCTGCCCAGACAATTCGGAACAGACTGCACGCAGCCGATCTCCGGTCTCATAGGGCTGCCAGGAGGCCTGCCATGACTGCCCTTCATCGTCAGGCCCGTTTGCGCTGGTGTCGGCAACACGTGCACTGGGACCTGAACATGTGGAGGAACGTTATGTTCAGCGATGAGTCCAGATTCTGCCTACGGCAGTTGGATCATAGGGTCAAAGTGTGGAGAAGACGCGGAGAACGCTAAGCTGATTGCTGCACCGATAGAGTAACATCTTTTGGTGGAGGCAGTGTGATGGTGTGGGGCGGCATCTCCCTCACTGGAAAAACGAGGCTTGTCATCATTGGAGGCAATCTCAATGCAGAGAGATATCGAGATGAGATTCTGCAACCAGTGGCAATCCCATATCTCCACAGTCTGGGACCGAACTCTACCCTCCAAGATGACAATGCTCGTCCCACAGAACAGGATTTCTCAGAGACTACCTCCAGAATTTGGGAGTGGAGAGGATGGAATAACCTGCCAGCAGTCCTGACCTCAACCCCATTGAACACTTGTGGGATCAGCTTGGGCGTGCTGTTCGTGCCAGAGTGACCAACACAACCACGTTGGCTGACTTGCGACAAATGCTGGTTGAAAAATGGGATGCCATCCCACAACAGTGTGTGACCAAGCTGGTGACCAGCACGAGGAGGAGGTGCCAGGCTGTTGTGGCTGTGTATGGTTCTTCCACACGCTACTGAGGCTCCTGTTTATTAAATGAATAAATTGTTAAATTGCCAATATGTCTTGTTTCGTCAGACTTCAATCATCCAATCCACCAAACAACACCGAAAAAGAGTCAATGGCAGAATAAGCTGTTTGGCATTGGCAGAGATGATTTGGCAGATTTTTCGTGGGTGCAACCCACATACTCAGCTCTGCTGCTCATCCCACCAATGCATGTTCCTTACAAATGTGGCACCATTTAAAAGGGAAATTAACAGGCTTTCCAACTGTATAAGATTTATTGCCAAGAAGCATTGTTACAACAAAGAAATAATCTACCAAACACAAATTTCCTTACTTTTTGTGCTATGTTTATTGGAAGAATACGGGAAAGTATCAGGATATAAAATTAATAAAGATAAAACTGAAATAATGCCTCTTTTTGAAGGCAATTATGATCAATGTAAAAGAGAAAGTCAGTTCAAATGGGAAAAAGAAGGCATTAAGTACTTAGGAGTTAAAGTAGATAATAAGTTAAATAATTTGTATAACTTAAATTATAAACCACTAATAAAAAAAATAGATGAGGACCCGAAGAAATGGATGAATCTTCCAATTACATTGATAGGGAGAGTGAACTGTATTAAGATGAATATCTTAATATTTTTCAAGAATTGAACAAAATTGTGAGGAATTTTCTTTGGAAAGGTAAAATGCCAAGAGTGTCTCTGGAAAAATTAACATGGAAATTTGAATTAGGTGGATTGCAATTTACAAATTTTAAAAATTATTATCTGGCAGCACAAATGAGTTTTATTTCATCCTTTTATCAAGCGGAAGTGGCGGCGCCTAACGGCAGCGGCTCGCTAGCAGTCTGTTCGTCTTTTTCCTTTTTTTTTGTTGTGTGTCGGTGTTGGGATGGTTTTTGTATTTTTTTTTGGTTGTGTATGTGTGGGGGTGGTGGTGTGGGTGGGTGGGTGGGTGTGGGGGGGTGGGGGAAACTTTTCTCTTCCTCACGGCGCGGGGTGCGGCTCGGCTGCGGGGCCTAACATCGCCCGGTGCGGCTTGGCCGCTGGACTTAACGTGCCCGGTGCGGCTTGGCCGCTGGACTTTACATCGCCCGGTGCGGCTTGGCCGCTGGACTTAACATCGCCCGGTGCGGCTCGGCCGCGGGACTTAACAGTGCCCGGTGCGGCTCGGCCGCGGGACTTAACAGTGCCCGGTGCGGCTTGGCCGCTGGACTTTACATCGCCCGGTGCGGCTTGGCCGCTGGACTTAACAGTGCCCGGTGCAGCTCGGCCGCGGGACTTAACATCGCCCGGTGCGGCTCGGCCGCGGGACTTTTCATCGCTGGTGCGGCTCGGCCGCGGGACTTTTCATCGATGGTGCGGCTCGGTCGCGGGACTTAACATCGCCCGGTGCGGCTTGGCCACGGGACTTAGCTGCGCAAGGCTTGGTCGCGGGCCTTTCATCGCCCGGTTCGGCCGCGAGACGTTTCAGCGCCCGGTGCGATTCGGCCGCGGGGACTTCCATCCCCTTGTGGGGACTGTGTGGGTCGGTCGGGGACGAGCTGTCTGTCCGTGGGCGTGGGGAAGAGAGTGGAAGTTTTGTTGCCTCCATCACAGTGAGGGGGTGTTTGGAGTCACTGTGATGGACGTTTGTGTTGGGGTTATGTGTCTTGTGTTCTTTTTTTCTATGACTGCTATGTAGTTTCGTTCGGTACTTCGGTACCGAATGACAAATAAAGCTCTGTTATACCTGTTATACCTGTTATAAGAGGGTGGAAAAACAGCATGGGTTAAAATTCAAATGGATAAAATAAAAGAGTTATGTCCTGAAGAATTTATATATAAATGGGAAGCGAAGCTATTAGTTAAGGATAAAGAGTCACCTTTGCTAAAACATTTAATTAATACATTGTTGAAAACAGTTAAAGTTAATGGTAAAAGATTTTTTTTAACAGCTAACACTCCATTAGTAAAAAATAGATTATTGCCGTTTGCTTGGAATAATCAAATACTACAAGTCTGGGAACAGAAGGGTATTAAAAATATAGGAGATTGCTATGAAGGAAATAACTTTTTGAAATTTTCTCAATTGAGAAATAAATATCAAATTCCAGGGAATAGTATTTTTTTCTATTATCAATTACAATCTTTTTTAAGGGAAAAGTTAGGTAATTCAATGTCTCTATTTCAGATTAAAGGAATTGAATCCATGATTCAGGGCAAGGGAATAAAAAAATTTATATCATCAATGTATAAATTATTACAAAAATCTAGTCCAAAGATAGGAATTCAAAAATCAAGACAAAGATGGGAAACAGATCTTAATATTATCATTGATGAACCAATGAATCTGTGTTTAGATAGTTTAGATAGTATGAATGTGTTTAGATAGTATTAATGTGAGATATAGTTTAGTACAATATAATTTTTTACATCAACTATATTTAACCCCGAAAAAATTAAACAATTTAAAACCAAACTCATCTGAAATTTGTTTTAGATGCAACCAAGACATGGGTACTTTTTTACATTCTACATGGGCATGTCAGAAGGTAACTCCTTTTTGGAAAGACCTAAAAAAAAAATTTGGAACAATTGATGAATAAGATCATACCATTGGATTCAAGGTTGTTTTTATTGGGAGATACAAAAGGAATATTACCAAAGCTAATTTTAGATAAACATCAGGAATGATTTCTCAAAATAGCAATAGCAGTAGCAAAAAAATGTGTAGCGGTCACTTGGAAAGATCAAAATGAAATAAGATTTGAAAGATGGTATGCAGAAATGCGTAGTTGTATCCCATTAGAAAAAGCAACGTATAATGTGAGAAATGGATATGACTTCTTCTTGAAGGTGTGGAACCCATTCATTTTAAAGCTAGGATTAACAATTGGAAATATTTAAATTCAGGATTGTTTTGATACCTTTAATAAGAATTTAATAAGAAATTACCCGGAAGTGTCTCCTTCTGGGGTACTGATTGAGAATGATCAGCCATGATCACATTGAATGGCTGCGCTGGCTCGAAGGGCCGAGTGGTCTACTCCTGCACCTATTGTCTATTGTCTATTATCGATAAACCAAAAATATTAGACAATTATCCGTGGCGCTAAATAAAAAATTGAGAAGCCCCTAGGAGGTCCAAGGAATGTGGACTTAGTCAAGCAAGCCCAGGAATTAATTTGAAAAAAGGGTACATGAAGTAAGAGTAAAAAAATGATTGAATTATGGAGACAATTCAGCCAGGAAGAAAAAGATAAGAGTGTGTTAGCAAGTTGGCAGGAAAATGCAGTTGAAATGACCAGTGGGGGAGTCCCCAAACCCTTGGCGATTTGGAAGAAGAAATGTGGACATGAGAGAAATCTGAGAAGGAATAAGTCATGGGACAAAAAGAAATCGGTTAAGAAGGAACTGCGCAGTTCAATGGTTGGCCTTCAGTTAACAAAGGGAGACGAGGGAAATGAATGGGATTGTTGGACACCGACTCCTAGTGCGCCTCTGACTCTTCCATCCCCTTTTAACGCGGATAATGACCCTAACCCACCACCACCCGATCTATCTCCCGAAGTATCCCAGGACCCAGACTTAGAAAAAGGGGGCGCAGAGGGCTGCACGTCGCATGTTACGAGGCGTACGAGGATTAAATCCAAGCCCACCCAACTAAACGGAAATGACAGCCCCAGGACCAAAAGGGAGGACTCTAGTGACAATCAGGAACGAACTATACAGAGGAAACCTCCGAAAATGTTAAGATCGCGAAAGTCCCCGACCGAGAATGATTCTTCTTCGGACATTATAGGCAGTGGGGAGGATCGGGATAACGAGCAATGGGATACTGTGAGCGAGTCAGAAAGGGACAGTGTACTTACCAATACCAGACGTAAGAAAACTAAGCAGCAATTCCCCATTAGAACGGTCCCTAATCCCCGAGCCTCAGCCCCTGTCCCGGCAGTCAAGGCAGGGAACCCGCAAGGAGTGCCCGAGCCCGCTATGATACAGGTCTGGCTGCCGTGGAAACCAAACGAGATGTTGGCCATTCTGATGAATGTCCCTAACAAAAATAAGAGTCCCCAAGCCTTTATTGATTTCCTGAAAACACCGATAGCTGTATATCAGGCGGACTCTCGGGATTTCTGGGCGTTGGTCCAACAAGTCTTGACGACCGTGAAACATGAGAAGTTTAAGACCCGTGTGGGTCACCAAAATCACGATGACTTAAACAATGCCCACAATGAGACCACTGAGCGTGACAGACTTATATTGATAGCCGTTGGCCAGGTCCTCCGGAAACCCATAAACATAACCAAGCTCTTTTTTTTTTTTTTTTTATTTTTTTTTTTTATTTTTTTTTTATATTTACAGAACATTTTAGAAAATAAGCCCTCCCACCCTTCCCCCCACCCCCCACCCTTATACCAACCCCAAATAAGAAAAAAGAAGAAAAGAAAGAAAGATTAAAGACTGCCTGGGTGTTGGGGGTCCTGCACACGCCCCATGGAATTCCAAACAGAATAAACTGTATATATATATACATCTCTCCCAAAAGGACCATTGAGAATATGAACAATTCTTCTATATATATAGGCCCATCTTTTGTAAATAAGGACGCCAGATATTTAAAAAGTATCATATTTGTTCCTTAAATTGTAAGTAATTTTTTCAAGTGGGATACAGTTAGAAATTTCATTATTGCAAAAGTCCATACTTAAATAGGAATCTGATTTCCAAGTAACTGCGATAGTTTTTTTGGCTACTGCTAATGCGATTTTTATAAATTCTTTCTGATATTTATTCATTTTAAGTTGTGCTCTTATTCCTTCAACATCACCCAATAACAAAAATCTTGGGTTGTATGGAAGTTGTATTCCGATAATCTGTTCTAGAAAACTTCTTAAGTTTGTCCATAAAGGTTGTATTTTTTAAACAGGACCAAGTAGAATGAAAAAAAGTACCAATTTCTTGATTGCACCGAAAACATTGGTCAGATAAACTTGAATTTATTCTCTCTAATTTTTGTGGTGTGATATATAATTGATGCAGAAAGTTATATTGTACTAGTCTAAACCGAACATTTATTGTATTTTTCATACTGTCAAGGCATAGTTTTGACCAATTTGTTCCATCAATATTAATATTCAAATCCGTTTCCCATTTTCGCCTTGATATATGAATTCCTTGTTTAGGGGCCTTTTTAAAATTAGATTATATATAATAGTAGTAATTTTTTTAATTTGTCCTTTTTGAATTAGGTTTTCAATTTCCTTAGATTTCGGCAATAACATTGTTTGACCCAGTTTATCTTTTAAATAAGCTCTTAATTGTAAGTAACAGAAAAGAGAATTATTTAATATATGATATTTATTTTTCAATTGTTCAAATGACATCAATATACCTTTTTCAAAGCAATCACCTATATATCTAATCCCTTTTTGATGCCACCTATATAGAAGCTGGTTATCCATTGTAAAAGGTATCAATCTATTTTGAATCAAAGTAGTCTATGCTAATAAAGATTTTTTTGTTTCAAGGGGCCGAAGACTTCTTTGATCGATTTAGAGAGGTACATGGGCTGGAGCATTGGATGCCTTCTAATAGCTCAAGGCCAGTCTACTACAGGCACCCGCCTTGGGCCGACCTCTCTACGATCGCCCCTTTCAGCTCTACTGCACTATACTGTATGACTGTTCCACAGCTGTCTTGACTCAGCTACATGGTGACCAACATCTTCCAAACTTGACCCTGTGTCCTTGGGATATCCTTACTGCACCCAGATTCTTACTACCATTTACAACAGTCTGCAGTCCGCAGCAAACATGACGCTGCAGTAGGACATTGTCGTATCTGGCTCACATTCTGTTATTGCACTGCTGGTCAAACTGCAGACCCAGCATCTTACTATGGCCAGGCAAAACAAGTATGAGATCTATCTCTTGTATAATCCTCGCCTTACCTTTCAGTACTGCACAGCGATCAATCCTGCCAGCTTTCTCGAACATCCTCCCACGGAAGAAGCTCAGGCCGCCCACGATTGCGTACAGTGTATACCTCGCTTCTTTCCGACCTCTCCGATATTCCTATTCCAGATCCCGATTTTACCTTCTACACAGATGGAAGTTCCTCCAACAACGACCAAGGCGATCGCATTTCAGGGTACGCAATTGTGGAGCAGGACGGCTCCACAGTGGAAGCAGCGGCCTTCGAGCCCCATTTTGAGCCCAGCAGGCCGAACTGTTCGCACTTATTCGGCCATGCATTTGGCAGACGAACTCTCCGTCAACATCTACAGCGACTCCCGATACGCCTTTGGTGTGGTCCATGACTTTGGACAACTGTAGAAAAATGACGAGGTACACATAAAATTCTAATAGGGATCCGTCCCCCTCGGAAAAACTAATGCAATCATCCAAGAAGTGTTAAAAATGTAGGAGGACGCTCCTGATGTAGACCGCCAGCTGTGGCAGGATCAGGGATGTGTGTACGATCATGTCTCGCGCTTATGGCTTACCCCTGTGGGCCACGCTTGCATGTCTGGCGAATTAGCCCGATGGGTTATTGAATGTGTACACTTTTCCACTCACTGCGCTCCGTAAAGCTGTGAGTGATATGCTTCTGGATACATGGTGGCATCATAGACTTCAGGATTTGGCCCAGGATGTCAGTCGCAGATGCCTCACTTGTCAGCAGCACAATCCGGGCAAGGGACTCGCTTGCGATCCCGGAAAGACTCCTTTGCCGACAGGTCCATTTGAGACCCTGCAAATGGACTTCATTGAGTTGAAACGCTGTCAGTGTTATAAGTATGTGCTTGTAATTGTGGACGTGTTCAGTAAATGGATTGAAGCTTAGCTACCTCTGATAACAAGGCTTCCACGTTTGCTAAAATTATATTGAAATAAACTATTCCCCGCTTTGGTGTTCCGGCCCGGGTAAGCTCAGATAATGGGCCTCACTTCGTTGGAACGATTAATAAAGAGTTGTGTGAACAGTTACGGATTTACCAACAATTACATTGTGCGTATCGACCTCAAGCTGCGGGTTTAGTCGAGCGCGCCAACCAGACTTAAAATCAAGCATGCTAAATTAACAGCACAAACTGGCTCTACCTGGCTTAAACTGCTTCCTGTAGCTCTTTTTCAGATGCGTAGCACGCCCTCCATTAAAGCCCGCCTCACGCCGGCTGAAGTTACCTCCGGCCGCCCTTTGCGGACCCCTTGGATTTACCGCGCTCCTAAGACGGTCCATTTCCATCAGATGACGGACGAAATCACCACCTATGTCCTTGCCTTAACCAAAGACATGCGAGCCTCTAATTCACATGGGGACACGCCGGCCTTCGCCTCGTCTACCATCATTAAGCCAGGGTCCTATGTCATGGTTAAAAACTGGACTCGCAAGCACCTGGAGCCACGCCCGTTCCATGCCCTGCTGACTACCCCTACAGCCGCCAAGGCAATGCGTGGATCCACCTGCATCACTGTAAAATGATTGGTGAAACCAATCAAAAGGGGGGAGATTGAAAGCTATCGCTATAATTTTAAATCTCTTTTAAATCTATGCAATTCATTGTAATTTGATATTTTAGTCATTATTGTGTAGGATAATTTTTGTGATCGATATTAAGTTGGTGTGAGTGTTGTGTATTACAGGTAACCCAGAATCAGAATGGCGGCAGCAATTGGGCTAGGCCTCCTGACAATATTAGCCTCAGTAACACAGGCAGGAAAAATCCGATGGTGTGACCCCGAGCAAAGTGGACGGATCTTCCATCTCTGCAAAGGAGACGTAGTGATATGTGATGAAGGCACGCCGGAAGCTTCCGGATCATGGAACGTCACAAAGCAGAATTATTGCAACGGAATCCTGCGACAGACCACCAGGGAAGTCGAGCAGGTGATCGCAACAGGTGGGGTCTGCCTTGTTGGTTTCAGGAATGTCAGTTTGATTTTGCTTGCCGACGGAACACTAGTGAGGACAGAGAAGATCCCGGGACTCAATACAATGGACTGTGTTTACAAGAGGCCCTCCAACGCGACCCCCACCTACAGCCAGAAACTCTCGCTGTAACATCCAGAACACTGTAAGCTGCGTTACGACAAAGGAGACATTCCGGTGCAGCCAACACCCTGGCACCGGGGTGACCACTTGCCATAACACCAGCCAATGTGTTAACCTTGAGAGAGGAAGGCAGACACTCTGCGGTTGGGGAAATAAGGCACACCTGGCGATCAACAACAATACCTTCCCCGTTGTACCACGCTTTGGCACAAGAGGTGACTCCTTAGAACCATACATGTACCCGATGATATGTCGGTGGATAGCAACTCCCGGTTCCCCTGTAATGATAACTGGAATAGCACTGGTCCAACTTGAGTCTCTGACGGAGGAACCCCGGGAGTAGTATATACCAAACCCGGATATTATTTCCTGAGTAATGGGATAGGGACAAATTTCCTGGTAATGGGAAAAGAGACCCCTGACAAAGTGGCGATAGGAATCCTTACCCCCACAACTATACCGTGCCCAGTGCGGTGGAGCTTCAGCTTCCCCACCGTTGGCCAAATAAAAACAACACGAGGAATTTCTAAGGAATTTTGCGCTAACTGGATGGAACCAGCTGCGATCGGTAATAGCAGAGGTCACTCCGTTGGTTGGGGAATATTTAGCACCATAACTCTAAGTGGGACCGCAGGGGCCATGGCATCCAACAATGGAATTTTGTTGTGTGCAGACTCGCCATTCTGGGGAATACGACAGTGGAGGCTATAAATGAAATAAAGGAGGGCCTGTCAGACCTACGGCTGTTCTCAATGCAGAACCGATACGCACTGGATTATCTACTGGCTAGGGAAGGAGGTGCCATTGTAAAATGGAAATGTATTTTGGGAATTATGGACCGAACCGCGAACCTCACGAGAATTGAAGGCGATATACAGACTTTCCTGAATGGGATAACTGAGGGTTTGAAGTGGGGAGATTGTGGATTGGGCGGTTGGTACAATTGGTGTGTTAACATTGCCATTTATCTCGGAGTAATTTTGATATGTTTATTCGTGGGAATGCCATCGTTAAATGTATAATTAGTAAGCTTATGCAGGCCATGAAAGGAATTGGAAACTCATAAAATGTTGTTACTACGCATAGGCGAAACTGGAGAAGACCTTCCGATGTTAGGAGACGATTACACTGAAAATGACGGTAACCATATAACCATATAACCATATAACAACTACAGCACGGAAACAGGCCCGTTCGGCCCTACCAGTCCACGCCGACCACTCTCTCTGACCTAGTCTCATCTACCTGCTCTCAGACCATAACCCTCCAATCCCCTCTCATCCATATACCATCCAATTTACTCTTAAATAATAAAATCGAGCCTGCCTCCACCATTTCCACCGGAAGCCCATTCCATACAGCCACCACCATCTGAGTAAAGAAATTACCTCTCATGTTACCACTAAACTTTTGTCCCTCAATTCTAAAGTTAAGTCCCCTTGTTGGAATCTTCCCCACTCTCAAGGGGAAAAGCCTACCCACGTCAACTCTGACCGTCCCTCTTAAAATTTTAAAAACCTCTATCAAGTCCCTCCTCAACCTTCTACGCTCCAAAGAATAAAGACCCAACCTGTTCAACCTCTCTCTGTAGCTTAAGTGCTGAAACCCAGGCAACATTCTAGTAAATCTCCTCTGTACCCTCTCCATTTTGTCGACATCCTTCCTATAATTTGGCGACCAGAACTGCACACCATACTCCAGATTCGGCCTCACCAATGCCCTGTACAATTTTAACATTACATCCCAACTTCTATATCCGATGCTCTGATTTATAAAGGCAAGCATACCAAACGCCTTCTTCACCACCCTATCCACATGAGATTCCACCTTCAGGGAACAATGCACAGTTATTCCCAGATCCCTCTGTTCCACTGCATTCCTCAATTCCCTACCATTTACCCTGTACGTCCTATTTTGATTTGTCCTATCAAAATGCAGCACCTCTCACTTATCAGCATTAAACTCCATCTGCCATCTTTCAGCCCACCCTTCCAAAAGGCCCAAGTCTCTCTGTAGACTTTGAGACTCTACTTCATTATTAACTACACCACCTATCTTAGTATCATCTGCATATTTACTAATCCAATTTGCCACACCATCATCCAGATCATTAATGTAAATGACAAACAACAGTGGACCCAACACAGATCCTTGGGGTACTCCACTAGACACTGGCCTCCAACCTGACATACAGTTATCAACCATTACCCTCTGGTATCTCCCATTCAGCCATTGTTGAATCCATCTTGCAACCTCACTATTAATACCCAACGATTTAACCTTCTTAATCAACCTACCATGTGGAACCTTGTCAAATGCCTTACTGAAGTCCATATAGACAACATCCACAGCGTTGCCCTCATCAATTTCCCAGGTAACCTCTTCAAAAAAATCAAGAAGATTAGTCAAACATGACCTTCCAGGCACAAATCCATGTTGACTGTTTCTAATCAGGCCTTGTTTATCCATATAATTATATATATTGTCCCTAAGTATCTTTTCCATTAATTTTCCCACCACAGACGTCAAACTAACAGGTCTATAATTGCTAGGTTTACATTTAGAACCTTTTTTAAACAAAGGCACAACATGCGTGATGCGCCAATCTTCCGGCGCCATCCCCGTTTCTAATGACGTTTGAAATATTTCCGTCATAGCCCCTGCTATTTCTGCACTAACTTCCCTCAATGTCCTAGGGAATGTCCCATCAGGACCTGGAGACTTATCCACTTTTATATTTTTCAAAAGTGTCCGTACCTCCTCTTCCTTGATCCTCATAATTTCCATCACTACTCTACTTGTTTCGCTTACCTCACATAATTCAATATCCTTCTCCTCGGTGAATACCGAAGAAAATAAATTGTTTAATATCTCCCCCATTTCATCTGGCTCAGCACATAGCTGTCCACTCTGACTCTCTAATGGACCAATTTTATCCCTCGCTATCCTTTTGCTATTGACATATCTGTAGAACCCCTTGGAGTTTACTTTTACATTACTTGCCAAAGCAACCTCATATCTTTTTTTCGGTTTTCTAATTTCCTTCTTAAGATTCCTTTTACATTCTTTATATTCCTCAAGAACCTCATTTATCTTGATAATGTAGCAAGATTTATAAGTATTTTACATTTAGCACAGAAAAGAAAGGAATTGAGCGTAGCAGTTGCTTTAGATGCTGAAAAGGCGTTTGACAGGTTAGAATGGGATTTTCTATTTAAAGTATTAGAGAAGTACGGATTGGGATATGGTTTCATTAACTGGGTAAAAGCTCTTTATAAACAACCTAAAGCCAAAGTGGTGACAAATGGCCAATTTTCTCAATCATTTAATTTGGAAAGATCTAGTAGACAGGGATGTCCCTTGTCACCGGCTTTATTTGTATTGGCCATTGAACCTCTGGCAGAGCTAATAAGATCAGATTTAGACATTGAAGGATTTAAAGTTAATCAGGAAAATCACAAAATTACTTTATTTGCAGATGATGTTTTAATTTGTTTTACTAGACCATTGGAATCCTTAAGAAAATTATATTTCAGACTGGAAGAATATGGGAAAGTATCAGGATATAAAATTAATAAAGATAAAACTGAAATAATGCCTCTTTCTGAAAGAAATTATGATCAATGTAAAAGAGAAAGTCCGTTTAAATGGCAAAAAGAAGACATGAATTACCTAGGGGTAAAGTAGATAATAAGTTAAATAATCTGTATAAACTAAATTATAAACCACTAATTAAAAAAATTGAGGAGGACTTGAAGAAATGGATGAATCTTCCAATTACATTGCTAGGGAGAGTGAACTGTATTAAGATGAATATTTTTCCGAGGATACAGTATTTATTCCAAACACTGCCTATGCCTTTACCAAATATTTTTTTTCAAGAATTGAATAAAATTGTGAGAAATTTTATTTGGAAAGGTAAAATGCCAAGAGTGTCTATGGAAAAATAAACATGGAAATTTGAATTAGGTGGACTGCAATTACCAAATTTTAAAAATTACTATCTGGCAGCACAAATGAGTTTTGTTTCATCCTTTTATCAAGAGGGTGGAAAAACGGCATGGTTAAAATTGAAATGGATAAAATAAAAGAACTATGCCCAGAAGAATTTATCTATAAATGGGAAGCGAAGCTATTAGTTAAGGATCAAGAGTCACCTTTGCTAAAACATTTAGTTAATATATTGTTGAAAACAGTTAAAGCTAATGATAAAAGATTTTTTCTAACAGCTAAATCTCCATTAGTAAAAAATAGATTACTACCGTTTGCTTGGAATAATCAAATATTGCAAGTATGGGAAGAGAAGGGTATTAAACATATAGGAGATTGCTACGAAGGAAATCATTTTTTGACATTTTCTCAATTGAGAAACAAATATCAAATTCCAGAGAATAGTGTTTTTTTATATTGTCAATTGCAATCTTTTTTAAGGGAAACGTAAGGCAATTCAATGTTTTTATTTCAAATTAAAGGAATTGAATCCCTGATTCAGGGCAAGGGAACTAAAAAATATATATCTTCAATGTATAAATTGTTACAAAAATCTAGTCCAATGACAGGAATTCAAAAATCAAGACAGATGGGAAACAGATCTGAATATTAGCATTGATGAACCAAGTTGGGAAAGATTATGTTTAGAAAGCATGAAAAATACTATTAATGTGAGATATAGTTTAGTACAATACAATTTTTTACATCAACTATATTTAACTCCGAAAAAATTAAACAATTTAAATCCAAATTTACCTGAAATTTGTTTTAGATGCAACCAGGATGTGGGTACCTTTTTACACTCCACATGGGAATGTCCGAAGGTAACTCCTTTTTGGAAAGACCTAAAAAACTTTTTGGAACAATGGATGAATAAGACCATACCATTTGATTCAATGTTGTTTTTACTGGGAGATACTAAAGGAATATTTCCAAGATTCATTTTAGATAAATATCAGGAAAGATTTCTCAAAATAGCAATAGCAATAGCAAAAAAATGTGTGGCGGTCACTTGGAAAGATCACAATGAAATAAGAATTGCAAGATGGTATGCAGAAATGCGTAGTTGTATCCCATTAGAAAAAGCTACTTATAATCTGAGAAATAAATATGATTTGTTTTTGAAACTTTGGAATCCATTCACTTTAAAACTAGGATTAAGAATTGGAAATATTTAATTTCAGGATTGTTTTGATACCCCTAAAAAGAATTTAATAAGAAATTAGCCGAAAGTGTTTCCTTCTTGTCTCCAGGTTTCCTTCTTTCTTCTTTCTTTCTTTCTTTCCTTTTAATTTTTTTATTTTTTTAAAATATCTTTCTGCTTCTCCTTTTTCCTCTTTTTTCTAACTGGGGGTGGGGGGAGGAGGGTTGTGGGTGGGGAGATAATACAGAACAATACAAGTATAATCGAAGTTAAAATGTATAATCGAATTTATAATGTAGGTACCATCGCGTACTATGAGTTCATACATGTATTTGTTTTGTTAAAATTTAAATAAAATTAATTAAAAAGAACCTCATTTACTCCCTACCGCTTATATTTATTGCATATCTCCCTCTTTTTCCGAACCAAGTGTCCAATTTCCCTGGAAAACTACGGCTCTTATTATTATTCTTTCCTTTCCACCGAACAGGGACATAAAGACTCTGTTCCATTTCACTCCTTTTAAATCCTTTCTCATCTCCTCAAAATTAGCCTTTCTCCAATCCAAAATCTCAACCCTTGGTCCAGATTTGACCTTCTCCATAATGATATTGAAACTAATGGCATTGTGATCACTAGACCCAAAGTGCTCCTCAACGCATATCTCCGTCACCTGACCCGTCTCATTTCCCAACAGGAGCTCCAACACTGCCCCTTCTCTGGTAGGTACCTGCAAAAATCTATCCTGTACACATTTTACAAACTCCAATCCATCCAGCCCTTTAACAGAATGTGATTCCCAGCTATGTACGGAAAATTGAAATCACCCACAATCACTACTCTGTGCTTACTACTAATATCTGCTCTCTCCTTACATATTTGCTCTTCCAGTTCTCGTTCCCTATTTGGCGGTCTATAATACACCCCTATAAGTGTTGCTAAACCTTTCTCATTTCTGAGTTCCACCCAAACAGCCTCCCTAATCGAGCCTTCTAGTCTGTCCTGCCAAAGCACTGCTGTGATATCCTCCCTGACAAGCAATGCAACACCCCCACCTCTTGCCCCTCCGATTCTATCACATCTGAAACAATAAAATCCTGGAATATTTAATTGCCAATCGCAACCCTCCTGCAACCATGTTTCACTGATCGCCACAACATCATACTTCCAGATGTCAATCCAGGCTCTAAGCTCATCCACCTTTCTTACAATGCTCCGAGCATTAAATTATACACATTTAAGGGACCCATCATTTCTTATTCTCAGTTTATTTCTTTTCACTTCTTTCTCTCCTACATATTGGGTCTGTGTTTCCCTTTTCTGCCTCCTGCCTCACACACTGCCTATTACCTATCTGTGTTTGAGTCCCTCCTCCCAACCGTACTAATTTAAAGTCTCCGCAATTACCTTAGCAAATCTTTACCTTAGTAAAGCAAGTGATATGGTGAACGAGCAGGTTGCCAATGAATTATTAGAGGAAGAATACAATAGACTTAATCAACTGGGTATAAGTTAGAGCTATGAAGATCACAGAATGTTCCAGCAGATACAACAATAGGATGTACGGGATTCGTCATAACTGGGGACTGGGAAGTGCTTACGGAGCTTCTAGTTGTGATTGGATGAACATGTTTTCCATGGCTCTCAATTGTGCCCTCTCCATTCTGTTATTTGGAAACTATATAAACATTGACTTGGTATGTATGGGTATGTACATCCCATCCTGTTCCGGAGACCGTGGGCTCTGTCGGAGCAGGCTTGGAGGAATCATCGCAGCGCTGCATTAAAGGTTTGATTTGATGAGCAAGTGTTTCGATCAATTATTATTAAACTAGATTGACATAAATAACTGGAATCGTCCCAAGGATACCCACATCTCTTTGTACTTCCCCATTTCCTAACTTGACACCATTCAGACAATAATTGCTTTCCTGTTCTTTCCACCAAAGTGGATAGATAACCTCACATTTGTCCACATTGAACTGCATCTGCCATGCATCTGCCCACTCACACAACCTGTCCAAGTCAACCTGCATCCTCATAGTATCCTCCTCACGGTTCACACTGCCACCCAGCTTTGTGTCATCCACAAATTTGCTAATGTTTGAACATTAACAATTGAACGAATAACACATAATGCTCTAAATTAAATTTAAAATGCTTGCTTCAAATCTAAGAAAGAGGCAGTTGATAAACTCTGCTATGCCCTGCGCCCAGTGTGAAATATTAGTTCCAGCCGGTGAACACGAAGGATGACTATTATCTGAATGGTGTCAGATTAGGAAGAAGGGGAGGTGCAACGAGACAAAGGCGTCGTTGCATGTCACTCATTGAAAGTAAGCATACAGGTACAGCAGGCAGCGAAGAAATCTCATGACATGTTGGCCTTCATAGCGACAGGATTTGAGTACAGGAGCAAGGAGGTAACACCCGGAGTATTGTGAGCAGTTTTGGTATCCGAATTTGAGGATGCCCATTCTTGCCATTGCGGGAGTGTAGCGTAACCAGGTTCACCAGGTTAATCCCCGGGATGGCGGGACTGACATATGATTAAAAAAAAGTTTCGACTGGGCTTAAATTTAGAAGGATGAGAGTGGATCATATAAAAACATGTAAAATTCTTAAGGGATTGGACAGGCTAGATGCAGGGGAAATGACTATTTTGGGGAGACCAGAATCAGGAGTCACAGTTTAAGAATAAAGGGAAGGCCATTTAGCATTGAGATGAGGAAAAACTTCTTCACCCAGAGAGTTGTGAATCTGTGGGATTCTCTGCCACAGAAGGCATTGGATTCACTGGATGTATTCAAGGGAGAGCTAGATAATGGAGTCAAAGGATATGGGCTATGGGGAGAAGCCACGAACAGGTGCTGATTCTGGATGATCAATCATGAAATGGCTAGTCCTGCAACACCTTTCAATGTTTTCTATGTTTTATAACACAAGGTGAGGCTCTGTTCAATTTGTTGTTTATTTTGTGATGAATGGTTTCAGACCGGTCGACAGGTTGATGTTAATTTAAGCCCACAGACCAGACAACAAGGTTTGTCTGGAGGCAAATGACCAACTCATCCTTGTGGCCTGTCCACAAGGCAGTTCAGAGAGTGCTGCCACACACACCGACAATATTTGTGCCTATTTATCAAGAATTGCATGAGAACGTGTTTACCTTCATGGTGTGTACATCTGGTACACGTAAAAACTGAAAGAAACACTTCACTTAAGCAGTTAACAGGCCGATTTTTGAGCTAATCTTGGTCTTGGTCTTGGTTCTTGGTCCTCCAAAATATTCCAAATGGAATTTAAACTGGAGGTGGCGGAGTATGGACTTAAGCATGGAGGGCTACTTGGAGAAGTGCTGCCTGAAAGGTAGTTGCGTCTAGTTGAGTAACTATAGTAGGGTGAAGACTATTCCATGCTTTAATTGTGCGAGGGAAGAATGAATTGCTATACACATCTGTCTAGATAGCTGGGATCTCAAATTGAATCGAATGCCCCCATCTACTCCTGATGGGTTTGGGTTTGGTGTAGATGTGATAATCTATGTCGAGCTGACCATTTATCATTTTGTAAAAACAGGTCATCGGCGGGTTTTACGTCTGTCTTGGAGAGTGTTCCTCCCCAATGAATTTAGAAGTTCGGTAACACTCGCTTCTCTCTCATAGGATTTTATAACAAAACGAGCTGCCTGTCTTTGGACACGTTCGATGGAAGATTTTTTTTAAATTGTGTATGGGTCCCAAGCTGCTACTGCGTAGACCAAATGTGGTCTGAAGCAGTCCCGTAGTCCTTGCTTGCCCTACCTCCCCCGACAGCGCCGAAACCAGTGTCCGGGCAACAATTGTGAGATATTCTGGATAAGGGTGTAGATGTATTCAAAGGAATTACATTTATTCAATGTTATCATTGTGGTCAGTGATGGGTACGGATAAGCAGTGACATTATCAGTGTGGTTAGTGATGGGTATGGATAAGCAGTGACATTATCAGTGTGGTCAGTGATGGGTATGGATAAGCAGTGACATTATCAGTGTGGTCAGTGATGGGTATGGATAAGCAGTGACATTATCAGTGCGGTCAGTAATGGGTCTGGATAAGCAGTGACATTATCAGTGTGGTCAGTGATGTGTATGGATAAGCAGTGACATTATCAATGCGGTCAGTGGTAGGTCTGGATCACCAGTGACATTATCAGTGTGGTCAGTAATGGGTCTGGATAAGCAGTGACATTATCAGTGTAGGACAATAACTGCTGATGCTGGTACAAATCTAAGGTATCACAAAATGCTGGAGTAACTCAGCAGGTCAGGCAGCATCTAGGAGAAAGGGAATGGATGACGTTTCGGGTCGAGACCCTTCTTCAGACTGATGTCAGTGGGGCGGAACAAAGAAAGGATATAGGTGGAGACAGGAAGACGGTGGGAGAACTGGGAAGGGGAGGTGTGGCAGAGGAGGAAAAAAAGAGACAGAGGAACAATCTGAAGTTGGAGAAGTCAATGTTCATACGATTGGTCTGCAAGCTACCCAAGCGAAATATGAGGTGCTGTTCCTCCAATTTCCGGTGGGCCTCACTACGGCACTGGAGGAGGCCCACGACAGAAAGGCCAGACTGCGACTGCGAGTGGGAGGGGGAGTTGAAGTGCTCAGCCACCGGGAGATCATGTTGGTTAAGGCGGACTGAGCAAAGGTTTATTTGACACATTGTTACGACACACAATTTGACACATTACCAGTGTGGTCAGTGATGGGTCTGGATGACCAGTGGCATTATCAGTGTGGTCAGTGATGGGTCTGGATAAGCAGTAACATTATCAGTGTGGTCAGTGATGGGTATGGATAAGCAGTGACATTATCAGTGCGGTCAGTAATGGGTCTGGATAAGCAGTGACATTATCAGTGTGGTCAGTGATGGGTATGGATAAGCAGTGACATTATCACTGCGGTCAGTGGTAGGTCTGGATCACCAGTGACATTATCAGTGTGGTCAGTAATGGGTCTGGATAAGCAGTGACATTATCAGTGTAGGACAATAACTGCTGATGCTGGTACAAATCTAAGGTATCACAAAATGCTGGAGTAACTCAGCAGGTCAGGCAGCATCTAGGAGAGAGGGAATGGGTGACGTTTCGGGTCGAGACCCTTCTTCAGACTGATGTCAGTGGGGCGGAACAAAGAAAGGATATAGGTGGAGACAGGAAGACGGTGGGAGAACTGGGAAGGGGAGGTGTGGGAGAGGAGGAAAAAAAGAGACAGAGGAACAATCTAAAGTTGGAGAAGTCAATGTTCATACGATTGGTCTGCAAGCTGCCCAAGCGAAATATGAGGTGCTGTTCCTCCAATTTCCGGTGGGCCTCACTACGGCATTGGAGGAGGCCCACGACAGAAAGGCCAGACTGCGACTGCGAGTGGGAGGGGGTGTTGAAGTGCTCAGCCACCGGGAGATCATGTTGGTTAAGGCGGACTGAGCAAAGGTTTATTTGACACATTGTTACGACACACAATTTGACACATTACCAGTGTGGTCAGTGATGGGTCTGGATGACCAGTGGCATTATCAGTGTGGTCAGTGATGGGTCTGGATAAACAGTGGCATTATCATTGTGGTCAGTGATGGGTCTGGACAAGCAGTGACATGATCAGTGTAGTCAGTGATGGGTCTGGATAAGCAGTGACATTATCAGTGTGGTCAGTGATGGTTCCGGATTAGCAGCGGCATTATCAGTGTGGTCAGTGATGGGTCTGTATTAGCAGCGGCATGACCTCATTTAATTTCGACCCCCATCTTTTGGATGAAATACACGACTGGATAACAATCGTCTGTTTTGCATTATTTCAGATGTTTGACTGTAATGGTTTAACGCGGGCTCAGTATCCGTTGTTAATCTATTGCATCTTGCTGCTCTCCACACGCTAGTAAACACGGTAAAACACATATATTTGTTTGTTATAGTCATCTCAATAAATGTGTTGAAAATAAGTAAATATCTCTCTCCAGCATGCAATTTAATGAATAAAGATGAAAATTGAAAAGCAGATTCAGATCTGAGAAGGGGGGAGTTGAGTAACTGTGCTGTGCGCTTCGACCAATGGGGAATTTTAGTTCCAGCCGGTGAACACAAGTTGAGGCTCTGTTCAATCTGCACTTTATTTTGTAGTGAACGACACAGACCAGTCGACAGGTCGATGTGAATTCAAATCGTCAGACAGCAAGGGCAGTCTAAAAGCATATCATCAACTCATCTGTCTGGGCTGTCCATGCAGCGGTTCAGAAAGTGCTGCCACACACACAGAGTTGATTCTTGTGCAGGAAGGAACTGCAGATGCTCTTTTAAACAACAGATCGACACGAAATGCTGTCTTGAGTCTGAAGAAAGGTATCGACCCGACACGTCATCTATTCCTTCTCTCCAGAGATGCTGCCTGACTCGCTGAGTTCCTCCAGCATTTTGTGTCTACCTTCGAGCGGGTCAGGCAGCATCTCTGAAGATAGAAATTGTTGACGTTTCAGGTCGACACCCTCCTTCAGACTGACACTCAGTTAAGAAGGATCTCGAACTGAAACGTCACCTATAACTTTTTTTAGAGATGCTGCCGGACCGGCTGAAGTACTCTAGCATTTTGTGTCTATCTTTGACTTAATTGCTGTGCGCATTTGTCAAGCATACTCACGGCGTTAACTGGGAAACGTTGAAACTGAAGGAAGCAGTTCTGAGATCAAAGACAGATATTTTTTAAAAGGGTCGATGTATGTGACAGGCAATACATGTTTTCTGTTTAATGTGCACCTTTGAGAAATGTCGACACCTGTTGATTTCAGTTCGTTGGATTTTCAGACTAGAGCTTATTGGTGACTAAATAACCAAAGAGATGACAGGCTGTTTAGAAGCAGTGGGTACATGTCAGTGGTGTACCTGGTACACTCGTCAGACGCAGGTTCTGTGTCCCATGGTGAGGGATAGTACGTTTGAGTTGCAAGTTCATCTCCCTCTGAACCTTTCCTCTCCATGTACCTGCTCAAATGCTTTATGCTATTATTTTGAACCACGGCCCTAACCATGCCAACATGATTCTATGCACCTCTGTGACATCGATCATTCTCTATCCTCCTGCGCTCCAAAGAATACATTCTTGGCTTGTCCAATCTCTCCCAGTAACTCCGCTCCGAACCTCCGGGGACACACAGTCGTAAATCTTCACTGCACTCGTTACAACCTAGTCGCTTTTCCCTATGCGTGGTAACGAAAAAACAAACAAACCACTCCAAGAGCCCCGTCGCTAACTTCTTGACCAGCCGAACATAGACTGCCAACGCCTATATTTATTTCCCTGACTGATGAGGGTCGATGCCTCAAATCCTCTGCACCACCCTATTTACCTGTGATGCCTCTTACATAGAGCTACGAACGTTTAATCCATCCGCTCGCCGACACTCCCCAGTAAAGGTCAGGAACTGAATTGACTTCCCAAAACAAACACTTCCCACTTCTCTGAAATAAGCCCCATTTGTTATTTCTCTGCCCGATTCCCCAGCTGAAAAAATCCTCCCTATAATTCTTGACAACCATCAACTGGCTGCAAAGAGAAACCTGGTAATTACCGGCAAGTCATCCTAGCACCTGTGGTGAGAACATTACCGGAGTGGATTCTAGACATAAGCATAGAACACAGGTTCAGGAGGAGGCCATTCAGGAGGAGCCAGCACCACCATTCATTGTGATCATGGCTGATAACTAATGCGCTCCCCCCCGGACCTTTAACTAATGCGCTCCACCACGGACTTTAACTAACGCGCTCCTCCCGGACCTTTAACTAATGCCCTCCCCCCAGGACGTTTAACTAATGCGCTCCCCCACCCCCGGACCTTTAACTAATGCCCTCCCCCCGGGACTAACTAATGCGCTCCCACCCCCTGACTAACTAGTGCGCTCCCCCGCACGACCTTTAACTAATGCGCTCCCCCCGGACCATTAAGGAATGCACCACCCCCCCCCCCCCCCAGGACCTTGAACTAATGCGCGCCCCCCCCCCCCCCCGGACCTTTAACTAATGCGCTCCCCCCACCCCCGGACATTTAACTAATCCGCCCCCTCCGGACTTTTAACTAATGCGCTCCCCCCCCGGACCTTTAACTAATGCGCTCCCCCCCGTCCTTTAACTAATGCGTCTCCCCGGACCTTTAACATGCGATTCCCCCCGGACCTTTAACTAATGCGCACCCCCGAACCTTAAACTAATGTGCCCCCCCCCCCCCGACATTTAGTTAATGCGCTCCCCCCGGACCTATAACTAATGTGCTCCCCCCCCGACCTTTAACTAATTCGCTCCCTCCCTACACCCCGACCTTTAACTAATGCGCTCCCCCCGGACCATTAATTAATGCGCTCCCCCCCGAGCATTAACTAATGCGTTCCCCCCGACCTTTAACTAATGCGCTCCCCCCCCCGGATCTTTAAATACTGCGCCCCCGCCGGCCCTTTAACTAATGCGCTCTTTCCCCACCCTCGGGAGCACTGCCGCCCGTCCATGCATGCCTCGTGCCTGACATTCCTCAGATCGGGCAGCGCTGACCGCCGGGAGGTGCAGTCGCCTCTCCAGATCCGAGAGGGGAGGGAACCCACCCGACTGACGGGAGGGCCGCGCTCAGTGTCTTCCCCTCCGCTTAAATCTATCCTTTCCTCTCCCCTTTCCTCTCCACTTTCCTTTCCTCTTTCCTCTCCCCTTTGTTCTCCCCTTTCCTCTCCCCTTTCCTCTCCCCTTTCCTCTTCCCTTTCCTCTCCCCTTTTCTCCCCATTCCTCTCCCCATTCCTCTCCCCTTTCCTCTCCTCTTTCCTCTCCCCCTTCCTCTCCCCTTTCCTCTCCACTTTCCTCTCCCCTTTCCTCTCCCCATTCCTCTCCCCATTCCTCTCCCCTTTCCTCTCCACTTTCCTCTCCCCTTTTCTCTCCCCTTTCCTCTCCCTTTTCGTCTCCCCCAATCCCGGAGGAGCTTTAAGCGGCGTTGCCGCGCCCGCAGCCAAAAACGCCGTTAAAGAAGCAAACAAACCGGGGGGCGGCGCCCGCCATAGTGACTGCTGTGGGCAATAGGGGTGGGGGCGAGGTGAGGGGTGGGGGTGACGAGAGCGTCAGGGGGGAGGATGGGGAGGAGGAAGGGGAAGGAGAAGGAGGGGGAGGAGAGGGAGAGGGGAGGGAGGAGGGGGGATGGAGGGGTTGGGGATGGACTGTGTGAGGGGGGTATGGGGAGGAGAAGGGGGGTATGGGGGTCGGAGGGGGGGGATGGAGGGTTGAGGGGGGTGTGGTGAGGAGGAGGACGGGGGTCGAGAAGGTTAGGAGGGGTGGGGGAGGCGGAGGGGTATTGGGGAGGAGGAGGAGGGGGTTGGGGGAGGAAGGGGTCGAGTAGGTAAGGGGGTGGTGGGGTGTGGATGGAGGAGGAGGGGTGGGAGGAGGATGGGTGGGTCGAGTGGGTGAAGTGGAGATGTGGGTAGGGGTAGGTGGAGGAGGGGGGGTCAAGTGGGTGGAGGGGAGGTTGGGGTAGGAGATTAGTGGGGTGGGGGAAGGAGAGAGTGGTGGAGGAGAGGGTGGGGGGGTTGGTGGGGGAAGTGCGGGGGGCAGGTGGGGGGAGGGGAGGGCCAAGTGCGGGTGGGTAAGGGAATGGAGTGGGTCAGTGGGGGGAGGAGGGGGGATAAGGGGGATTGAGTGGGGAGTTGAGGGTGCTACACCAATACAGGGGAGGCTTTGGGGCCAGGGGTCACTCACTCAAACCCTCTCTCCTTCCCTGTCCCCCCTCTACAAGGAATAGGCCCAACTTGGTCTAGTATATTATAAATCTAGAGGAGTTGTTGGCCAAGGAACGCGATGATGACTTCAATGAAAGAACCAGCAAGGAATCAGAAGGAATGTCCAGAGAAGAGCTAAAGTTTTTGGAAATTAGTAATCACTCAGTAAAGTTGATAGAAGGGCACTATTGCCTAGACTTACCTTTCAAACAAGAAAATGTTAATCTGCCGATTAACCGCTGCATTGCAGAACAACGCCTTCAGAATCTGAAACGCGTTTGGCAAAAATACAAAATTTCATGAAGAATATACACCTTTCCTCACAGAGATGATTAATAATGGTTATGCTGAAAGGGTACCAGAAGACCAGCTGAATCGATGTGATGGAGAGGTTTGGTACATCCCACACCATGGGGGTATCATTCAAAGAAAGGAACTTTAAGAGTGATCTTCGACGGTGCTGCGGTTTTCAAGGGTAAATCACTTAACTGTCACCTGCTGCAGGGTCCAGACCGAACGAACTCAATCATCAGAGTCCTTATCAGATTCAGATGAGAGCCGATGGCTTTGATGGCGGATATCAAGGCAATGTTTCATCAGATCAAGGTGTGGGGAAAAGCATGTCGGCCACTTGCGATTGCTATGGTGGGCGGATGGTGATGCACCACAAGATCTCGTTGAATACCGGAACAGTGTCATCACCAAGTTGTACAAACATCGCATTGAGGAAAACCGCCGAGGACAATGAAGCTCACTTTCCAGAAGAAGTGACAAACACAGTAAAGAGCAATTTCTCTGTGGACGATTGTTTAAAATCCATGTCGTTGGAACAGGAAGCAATCCAAATGGTAAAACATCTGACTTCCCTCTGGAACAAGGGAGGATTCATGCTATCGAAATGGATCAGCAACGACTGTATTGGAAATCATTCTACTGTAAAACAGAGCCAAGAAGACCCGGGAGTTGGATTTGGACAAAGACAATCTGCCTATGGAGAGAGCGCTGCGATTCCACTGGTGCGTTGAAACAGATGTGTTCAAATTCAGAATTTCGATTCAGGAATGACCATGTACAAGACGGAGAATCCTGTCCGTGATTGGTTCTGTTTACGACCTTTTGGGATTTCTTGCACCATTTACACTACCAGCCAAGGAAAGTTTACAAGATCTCTGCAAGAAGAAATTTGAATGGGATGAGAGTACAACGCAAATCTTCTCTCAGCGATGGACAGAGTGGTTAGTAGATCTCGACAAGATCTAGGAGTTCAGAGTGGACCGGTGTATGAAGCCTACAAACTTTGGTCGAATCAAATTTGCACAGCTGCATCATTTTTCTGACGCAAGTGAAAATGGTTACGATACTGTTTCATATCTGAGACTGGAAACTGATAACAATGATGTACATGCTGCATTCTTAATGGGAAAGTCCAGAGTGGCACCATTGAAGCAAATGACGATTCCCAGAATTGAGCTTGCAGCCGCAGTCTTAGCTGTCAGAATTGACATTTTGCTGCAAAAAGAACTACAGCTTAAGCTGGAGGAATCTACCTTCTGGACTGATGGCATGACAGTGCTTAAGTACATCAACAATGAAAACAAACGCTTCCTAACATTTGTAGCAAACAGGATCTCTTTTTTAAGGGATGCTACTAATGTATCACAGTGGAAGTATGTTAATACCAAGGAAAATCCTGCAGATGAAACCTCTAGAGGATTAACAGCAAACCGATTCTGGAGCAGTAAGGAGCAGTAAGAGATGGTCAATGGGCCAGAATTCTTCTGTAAACCAGACCGAGAATGGCCAAGGTGTAACCTAGAAACTGAAAACTCTGCTAATGACCCTGTGATCAAGCAAGATATCTCAGTGAACGCCGTTATCAAGGATCCACTTGATTCAACAAACTACTTAATTACCCATTTCTCATCATGGAATAAGTTGAAGGTTGTGGTAGCTTGGTTTCTTAAAGCAAAGCCAATGCTTTTGCAGTGGACTCGTAAGAGAAAGGAAACTCGGGATGCTACAAGCAGCTTTGACACGGATCCTGACAAGCTGAAAGAAAAGGTTGACAAAGAGATGCAAGTCTTTAAGGCATCATACCGGGGACCGAGCTTATGACCTGATGATCTTTTTAAGGCACAAAATGCAGTTATCTCTTTCTGTCAAAGACAAGGATACAAGGAAGAGCTATCAACATTACAAGCTTGTGAGCATGGTGTTAAAAGAAGTAATCATTCATACAGGCTTGATCCGATACTGGATAAAGGAATTCTGAGAGTAGCTAGTCGCCTGAATGAACTAGCGATGCCTGAAGAGGCTATGCATCCTATTATTCTCACGAAGAACTTTCATATTTCAACATTGCTGTTACGACATATTTATGAACAGATCGGACATGCAGGAAGAAATCACATGCTGTCGCAACTTCGTAAGCTTTTATAGCTCCTTTTAATATCTATTGGTAATTGCTTCGTTGTATACGGAGAACAATTAGGGGCCGATGTGTAGGAGCCATTTACGCTTAAATTAAAATTAGTTACTATCATTATATTATGGCTTTGTTTAATATTTCTAGTTTCTGTTCTTTTTTATGTTGCATGCTTGTGGGTGTGATTTGATAAGTAATGTGGAATGCCTACATCTGAGGAGGCTAGCGGAGCCACAGAGATTGGGGGTCAGTTCAGTCTCGGAGGATGGAGAGAATACAGTTTTTAACCATACGACCACACTACCACAACCACGATCACACGACTACACGATCTCGACTGTATTGTTTGCAGAAGAAACAGTTGATAAGAACGAAAAGTTATGAATTACTCTTTTGATTTGTGTTACTTTAATAAAGACCAATTAGTCAAGAAACAGCGTTTGGAAGATTTGCTTTTGTTATCTCAGAGTGCGGTGTGTGCATCAGCTTTTCCTCCACTCCATCTCGAGCAGAAATGGCTATCGAAGTTGGACTTTGAGACGGTATAGAAACTGCCATTACATAAAATATAATAAAATACACATTGCCCCGCTTAGCTACTCAAGTGTTTTGTGTTTATCTTTGGTATAAACCAGCAATTGCAGATGCTTGTTATTGTCTTCGAAAGTAATATTTTATCAGGGTCGACCCTCAGGGTCGATATTCGGTGGAACTGGGATTAATGGAAGGAAGGCAGTGTGTGAGGAGCACGCCTGGACCGGGGACTGTTGGACCAGATGCGGTTATCAAGGCGGGGAAGCAGCATTATATCATCACCACTATTCGTGGTCAAAAATGTCTGGAAGAAATGTCGAATGGAAATTCAAACGAATATTTCAGTATCTGTCATGCAATATCAGGGACGCCGTGGCGTGAATGATGATTTACTTTTGGGAGGGGGGACGATAGCTGGAGTGGTAGATGGGATCACTGGTGATATTCATCGAAATCAGACCAACATTAAATGAAATAACCCAGTCTCATGGACCATCCATTCATTGGAAAGAGTGAATCCCTATTTTCAGTGAAACATACACAAAGTGCTGGTGTGACAGAGGGTCAGGCAGCATTCTTGGAGAAAGTGTATCGGTGACGTTTTGGATAATGACCGTTATTCAGACTCCCTTTTCAGCGACACGCTGGGGGAAGGAGAATGAGGGGGGAGGAGAGGGAGAGTGGAGGGTGAGGAAGGGGGGATGGAGGTTGTGGGGATGGACTGTGTGAGGGGGGTATGGGGAGGAGGAGGGCGTATGGGGGGGAGGAGGAGGGCGGATGGAGGGTGAGGGGTGGGGTGAGGACGAGGACGGGTTCGAATAGGTGAGGAGGTGGTGGAGGTGGGGGGTGGAGGAGGAAAAGGGGTGGGAATAGGATGGGGGTCGAGTGGGTGAGGGGGAGATGGGGGTGGGGGTAGGAGGAGGAGTGGGGAGGGCAAGTGGGTGGAGGGGAGTGTGGGGGTAGGAGGTTAGTGGGGTGGGGGAAGGAGAGAGTGGTGAGGAGGAGGAGGGGTGGGGGGAGAAGTGGGTGGGGGGAGGTTGGGAGTGGGGGTAGGGGTGAGGGGGTCGGGAGAGTGGGAGTGGAGTAGGAGGGATGAGGGATTCAAGGGTAAATCACTTAACTGTCATCTGCTGCAGGATCCAGACCGAACGAACTCAATCATCGGAGTTCTTATCGGATTCAGATAAGAGCCGGTGGCTTTGATGTCGGCGGATATCAAGGCAATGTTTCATCAGGTCAAGGTATCGAAAAAGCATGTCGACTCCTTTCGATTACTTTCGTGGCCGGATGGTGATGCACCACAAGATCTCAATGAATACCGGAGCAGTGTCATCAACAAGTTGAACAAACTTCGCATTGAGGAAAACCGCCGAGGACAATGAAGCTCACTTTCCAGAAGAAGTGACAAACACAGTAAAGGGCAATTTCTATGTGGAAGATTGTTTAAAATCCATGTCGACGGAACAGGAAGCGATCCAAATGGTAAAACATCTGACTTCCTTCTGCAACAAGGGAGGATTCATGCCATCGAAATGGACCAGCAACAGCCGTGCTGTATTGGAAACCATTCCACTAGATAACAGAGGCAAGGAGACCCGGGAGTTTGATTTGGACAAAGACAATCTGCCTATGGAAAGAGCACTGCGATTGCACTGGTGCGTTGAAACAGATGTGTTCAAGATTAGAATTTCGATTCAGTAACGACCATGTACAAGACGGAGATTCCTGTCCGTGGTTGGTTCTCTTTACGACCCTTTGGGATTACGTGCACCATTTACACTACCAGCCAAGTAATTTTTACAAGATGTCTGCAAGTAGAAATTTGAATGGGATGAGAGTACAATGCAAATCTTCTCTCAGCGATGGATAGATCGCGACAAGATCTCGGAGTTCAGAGTGGACCGGTGTATGAAGCCTACAAACTTTGGTCGAATCAAATTTGCACAGCTGCATCACTTTTCTGACGCAAGTGAAAATGGTTCTGGTACTGTTTCATACCTGAGACTGGAAACTGATAACAATGAAGTACATGCTGCATTGTTAATGGGAAAGGCCAAAGTGGCACCATTGAAGCAAATGACGATTCCCAGAATGGAGCTTGCAGCCGCAGTCTTAGCTGTCAGAATTGACATATTACTGCAAACAGCACTGCAGCTTAAGCGGGAGGCATCTACCTTCTGGACGGATAGCATGACAGTACTTAAGTACATCAACAATGAAAACAAACGCTTCCTAACATTTGTAGCAAACAGGATCTCTTTTGTAAGGGATGCTACTAATGTATCACAGTGGAAGTATGTTAACACCAAGGAAAATCCTGCGGATGAAACCTCTGGAGGATTAACAGCAAGCCGATTCTGGAGCAGTAGGAGATGGATCAATGGGCCAGAATACCTCTGTAAACCAGACCGAGAATGGCCAAGGTGTAACCTAGAAACTGAAATCTCTGCTAATGATCCTGTGATCAAGCAAGATATATCAGTGAACGCCATTATCAAGGATCCACTGGAATCAACAAACTATTTAATTACCTATTTTTCTTCATGGAATAAGTTGAAGACTGTGGTAGCTTGGTTTCTTAAAGTAAAGACAATGCTTTTGCAGTGGACTCGTAAGAGAAAGGAAACTCGGGATGCTATGAACAGCTTTGAAACGGATCATGACAAGCTGAAAGAAAAGGTTGACAAAGAGATGCAAGTCTTTAAGGAATCATACAGGGGACCGTGCTTATGGCCTGATGATCTTTTTAAGGCAGAAAATGCAGTTATCTCTTTCTGTCAAAGACAAGGATACAAGGAAGAGCTATCAACATTACAATCTGGTGAGCATGGTGTTAATAGAAGTAATCATTTATATAGGCTTGATTCGATACTGGATAAAGGACTTCTGAGACTAGCTGGTCGCCTGAAGAGGCTAAGCATCCTATTATTCTCTCGAAGACCTTTCATATTTCAACATTGCTGTTACGACATTTTCATGAACAGATCGGACATGGAGGAAGAAATAACATGCTGTCGCAAATTCGTAAGCTTTTATAGCTCCTTTTAATATCTATTGGTAATTGCTTCGTTGTATACGGAGAACAATTAGGGGCCGATGTGTAGGAGACATTTACGCTTAAATTAGTTACTATCATTATATTATGGCTTTGTTTAATATTTCTCGTTTCTGTTTTTTTTTTGCATGCTTGTGGGTGTGATTTGATACGTAATGGGGAGTGCGTACATCTGAGGAGGCTAGAGGAGCCACAGAGATTGGGGGTTAGTTTAGTCTCGGAGGATGGAGAGAATACAGTTTTTAACCATACGACCACACTACCACAACCACTACCACACGACTAAACGATCTCGACTGTATTGTTTGCAGAAGAAACAGTTGATAAGAACCAAAAGTTATGAATTACTCGTTTGATTTGTGCTACCTTATTAAAGACCAATTATTCAAGAAACAGCGTTTGGAAGATTTGTTGTTGTTATCTCAGAGTGCGGTGTGTGCATCAGCTATACCTCCACTCCATCCCGAGCAGTAATGGCTATCGAAGTTGGACTTTGAGGCGGTATAGAAACTGCCATTACATAACATATAATAAAATATACATTCCCCGCTTAGCTACTCCAGTGTTTTGTGTTTATCTTTGGTATAAACCAGCAATTGCGGATGCTTGTTATTGTGTTCGAAAGTAATATTTTATCGGGGTCGACCCTCAGGGGCGATATTCAGTGGAACTGGGATTAATGGAAGGTAGGGAGTGTGTGGGAAGCACGCCTGGACCGGGGACTGTTGGACCAGATGCGGTTATCAAGGCGGGAAAGCAGCATTATATCACCACCACTATTCGTGGTCAAAAATGTGAGGAAGGAATGTCGAATGGAAATTCAAACGAACATTTCAGTATCTGTCTTGCAATATCAGGGACGCCGTGGCGTGAATGGTGATTTATTTTTGGGAAGAAAATACGATAGCTGGAGTGGTAGATGGGATCACTGGTGATATTCATCGAAATCACACCAACATTAAATGAAATAACCCAGTGTCATGAACCATTCGTTCATTGGAAAGCGTGAATTCTTATTTTCATTGAAACATACACAAAGTGCTGGTGTAACAGAGGGTCAGGCAGCATTCATGGAGAACGTGTAGAAGTGACGTTTCGGATAGTGACCGTTATTCAGACTCCCTTTTCAGCGATTCGCTTTGGTTTTTTTTACTCGATCGTTAAGTTATTTGCTTGTAATCTCCCATGGTGCAGTCACTGGCTGTGACGCAATGTGTTTGTTTCGTGAGCGTCACTAATGACGATCAGGAGGTAAGAGATCATGTCGCTGGAGATCTATCGCTCTGTATATCTCGGTGCGCACCAGAAGGCAGGGCCACAGAGCTGCGGCGATGACGGACTGACGGAGCCACAGGAGTTAATTGTGTCTTACAGCTATGGGATATCCATTGATCTATCGAATTGAAGATATATATTTCCCTACTATAGCGACTGTCGCTGTTTTCGGTAATTTGTTTTGTCTTTGATTTTCATGTACGTGCTCATGCTGTGAGTCATTCCGCGAAGTACTCCGGCGCTGCCGACGTTAAACAAACGTTGTTTTTTTTCAATAATTAACTTGTTTAACTTGGTCAGACATCCATTTTCCTTCTGTAACTCCCGCAGTGTGTACGTCATGCTCGTTGTTTATCCTGTCCTGCATCACTCTCTGTACTCTGCGGGGCAGGCAGCATCTCTGGAGAGAAGGGATGGGTGACATCACCAAACTGATCCAAATGCTCATTTGCCCTATCTCATGAACTTGAGTTTGATATGATTGCGTTTATGTATTATTTCTTATCTGTTTTGTTTCAATAACATAAAAAACAAACATTTTTGGATTAGCGCGGTACACATAATAAAAACCATGAATCTGCATTCTGCACTATGGTATAATTATTTTGCACTGAGCGGCGCATTTGTACATAGAATATGAATATGTACAGCGGAGGAATAGGCATTTCAGCCCATAATTTCTAGGCCGAACATGATGCCGAGATAAATTTATGTCATCTGCTGACGCAGGATCCAAATCTTTGTTTGTCCAAGTCTTTGTTTGTCCACGTGCCGATACAAATGCATCATAAAAGCCATGATACAACCAACCTCCACCACCTGCACTAGAAGAGCGTTTCAGGCACCCGACATCCTTTAGTTTATTTTTAAAAAACGTGTCCCTGACACCTCAATTGAACTTTTGCCTTTTTCGTAAAGCTGTGCCTTCTAGTCTTTGCGTGTTCACCAATTTTGCTGAACCGATACTGCAACTCACCGGCTGGGGACCCTGGACCCGGTGTAATGCACACCCCTGTGCCAGGGCGCGGGCACTGTTTAGTCCAGGTTGTTTTCTTTGATCCACAAACCTATATCTGTGTAATCCACGCCCCCATCCCGGGACCCAGGACACAGTGCTCCAGGACAATATGTAATCAAACATGGACATAAAATGACGGAGTAACTCAGCGGGACAGACAGCATCTCTGCAGAGAAAGAATGGGTGAGGTTTCGGGTCGAGACCCTTCCACCGCCATTCAATGTGATCGTGGATGATCATCCACAATCAGTGTATCGTTCTAAATTTCCCCCAGTCCTCCGGTTTGCTGCTTCCTCTGTAAAATGTATATCTCTTTACGTTGGGTTAAGTACTATCCTTATTGGGGAGGGGAGGGTGCGGCCCACGGCGTGTGAGGGAGGGGAGATGAGGGTTGGTTCGGGGAGCGGAAAGGAAGGAGCGCCGCACTGCGCGAGGGGAGCGTAGCGGGAGAGGAGGGAGCGCCGCGCTGCGGGAGGGGAGGGTAGGGGGAGAGGTGGGAGCGCAGCACTGCGGGAGGGGAGTGGGAGAGGAGCGACAAAGGAAGTGAAGGGATATTCACATGATATCTCTCCCCCACCCTTGCTCTCTCTCTCTCCATCTCCCTCTCCCCCTCTGCCCCCTCTAAACCACTCTCTCTCCCGTCTCCCTCTACCTCCATTTCGCTCTTATTCACTCTCCCCACCCTCACCTCTCTGCCCGTCTCTCTCTCTACACCTCTCCCCCCTACCTCTCCCCTCCCTTCGCCCTCTCTCTCCCCTATATTTCCTATCTCTCCCCTATCACCCTCTCTCAATCCCCCTCTCTCTACCTGGTCCCCCCATTTGTCTCCCCCTCTCCCCTTCACTCATACAATCTCTCTCTCGCCGTCTCTCTCTCTTCCCCATCGCACATTAATCTCACCCATTCTCCCTCTCCAACTCCCAAATGAAAAAATCTCTCCCCCCTCCCCTCTCCGCCCCTCTGCTCCACTCCCCCCTCGCCCTCACTTCCACTCCACACTTCCCCTACCCCCTCCCTCTCTCCTCCCCCTCTCTCCCCCTCACTCCTCCCTTCCCATCCTCCTCTTCCCTCCCTCCTCCCCTCCCCCCTTCATCCCCTCCTCCCTTCCTCCCCTCCCACCCGCTCCCTAATCCCACCTGACATTATCTCCCCCTCCCCCCTCCATCCCTCCTCCCAAACCCTCACCCATTCATCGGCATTCCCTCTTCCCCTACCCCTCCCCTTCTCCTCCCCTTCCCTCCACTTCCTCTCCCTCTTCCCCTCCCCAACTCCATCCCACTCAACACCCTTTATATTCTCGCATCCTCTCTCCCTGCCCCCTCCTTCCCTCCCTCCTCTCTCCATCCCGAGGAGATAGATTTAAACGTTAAAATGTGAATAACTTAAAAAATATAACACCGATTTCAATGAAACTTCTTCCGTTAGCACCAAAGGGAGGAAGGTGAGTCAGGTGGGCCCACAATTGTCGGGCTATCGTGTACCGTTTTGGCTGTAGTTCAGGTACAAACAAACGAAAATTTTCGGAACTGTAAAATTGTAAATAGGTGTCCCTTCTGAACGGAGACCCGACCTTTGTTTTCTGGGTGTTGTCTCCGTTCCTGCTGCAGCCTACCATCGGCCCAACTCCTGGAGCTGGCGGCCTCCAGGGCTCCGGTTCGCAGAGACCGCGGACCGGACTTACCATCAGCGGAGCCGGCCGGCTTCGGAGGCTGCGGGAGCAGCTGTGACTCGCCTTAGGCTCGGGCCGTGTGGATGCCGACATCGGGAGCTCCGGCAGCGGCAGCATGTTCGCCCGCCCCGGATCGCGGGGATTGGGTCGCGGACATTTCACCGTCCGGCGCGGCCTAAAATAGGGCGCGGGATATTTCTCTGCTGGGTGGGGGCTTCAATGTCGGGAGCCACGACCGCCCCGACGTGCAGCAACAGCGGCAGCAGCAGCGTGTTCGCCCGCCCCGGATCGGACTTACCATCGGCGGAGCCGGCCGTCTTCGGAGGCTGCGGGACAGGCTGCGACTCGCCATAGGCTCGGCCCGCTGCGGACCGTCCGGCGCGGCCTGCAACCACAACAACCTGACCGCGAGGACAGCAGGAGAAGGGAAAAGACATTGTGGCCTTCCATCGCAGTGAGGAGAGGAGACTCACTGTGATGGATGTTTTCTTGATGGATGTTTCTTTTGTGTGTTTTGGGGGTTGGGGTTGTGTAGTTTTAATGCCTATTTTGATGCTTTTGTTGCTGGACTGTGGGTGACTGAATTTCGTCCAATTTGGATGACAATAAAGCTATCTTGAATCTTGAATGAATTGGATGATGGAATTAGAAGTAGCACGAGCAAGTTTGCAGTTGACACAAAGCTGGGTGGCAGTATGAACTGCGAAGAGGATGTTAAGAGGTTGCAGGGTGACTTGGCCAGGTTGAGTGAGTAGGCAGATGAATAGCATATGCAGTATAATGTAGATACATTTGAGGTTAAAACAAGGAGGCAAATTATTATCTTAAATTGTGTCAGATTAGATAAAGAGGAAGTGCAACGAGACATGCGCGTCCTTGTACATCAGTCACTGAAAGTCAGCGTGCAGGTACAACAGGCAGTGAAGAAAGCTAATAACATGTTGGCCTTCATAACGAAAAGATTTGAGTATAGGAGCAAAAGGTCCTTCTACAGTTGTAGAGGACCCTGGTTAGACCACATCCAGAGTATTGTGTGCAGTTTTGGTTTCCTAACTTGAGCAAAGACATCCTTGCTATTGAGGCAGTGCAGCGAAGGTTCACCAGGTTAATCCCCGGGAACGCGGCACTGTCATCTGAGGAAAGATTGGAAAGAGTGGGCTTTTAGACAATAGACAATAGACAATAGGTGCAGGAGGAGGCCATTCGGCCCTTAAAGCCAGCACGGCCATTCAATGTGATCATGGCTGATCATTCCCAATTAGTACCCCGTTCCTGCCTTCTCCCATTACCTCCTGACTCCGCTATCCTTAAGAGCTCTATCTAGCTCTGTCTTGAATGCATTCAGAGAATTGGCCTCCACTGCCTTCTGAGGCAGAGAATTCCACAGATTCACAACTCTCTGACTGAAAAAGTGTTTCCTCATCTCAGTTCTAAATGGCCTACCTCTTATTCTTAAACTGTGCTGTGGCCCCTTGTTCTGGACTCCCCCAACATTGGGAACATATTTCCTGCCTCTACCGTGTCCAACCTTTTAATAATCTTATACGTTTCGATAAGATCTCCTCTCATCCTTCTAAATTCCAGTGTATACAAACCTAGTCGCTCCAGTCTTTCAACATATGACAGACCCGCCATTCCGGGAATAAAACTAGCAAACCTACGCTGCACGCCCTCAATAGCAAGAATATCCTTCCTCAACTTTGGAGACCAAAACTGCACACAGTCCTCCAGGTGCGGTCTCACTAGGGCCCTGTACAACTGCAGAAGGACCTCTTTGCTCCTATACTCAACTCCCCTTGTTATGAAGGTCAAAATTCCATTGGCTTTCTTCACTGCCTGCTGTACCTGCATGCTTCCTTTCAGTGAGTAATGCACTAGGACACACAGATCTCGTTGTTCGCCCCTTTTCCTAACTTAATACCATTCAGATAATACTCTGCCTTCCTATTCTTACCACCAAAGTGGATAACTTCACACGTATCCACATTAAACTGCATCTGCCATGCATCTACCCAGAACCTGTCCAAGTCACCCTGCAACCTCATAATGGTACTTTTAATCCCTTCATCCAAGTCATTAATGTATATTGTAAATAGCTGCGGTCCCAGCACCGAGCCTTGCGGTACCCCACTAGCCACTGCCTGCCATTCTGAAAGGGACACATTTATCCCACCTCTTTGCTTTCTGTCTGTCAACCAATTTTCTACCCATGTCAGTACCCTACCTCCAAAACTATGTGCTCTAATTTTGCCCACTATTCTCCTATGTGGAACCTTGTCAAAGGCTTCCTGAAAGTCGAGGTACACCAAATCCACCTTCTCTCCCCTGTCAATTTTCCTAGTTACACCCTCAAAGAATTCCAGAAGATTAGTCAATCATGGTTTCCCCTTCGTAAATCCATGCTGACTCGGAACAATCCTGTTACTACTATTCAAATGCTCCGCAATTTCGTCTTTTATAATTGACTCCAGCATCTTCCCCACCACTGATGTAAGACGAACTGGTCTATAATTTCCCGTTTTCTCTCTCCCTCCTTTATTAAAATGTGGGACAAAATTAGCTACCCGCCAATCCACAGAAACTGATCCTGAATCTATAGAACATTGGAAAATGATCACCAATGCGTCCACAATTTCTAGCGCCACCTCCTTAAGTACTCTGGGATGCAGACCATCAGGCCCTGGGGATTTATCAGCCTTGAGTCCCATCAGTCTACCCAACTTCGTTTCCTGCCTAATGTGTATTTCATTCAGTTCCTCCGACACCCTAGGATCTCTGGCCACTAGAACATCTGGGAGATTGCTTGTATCTTCAGTGAAGGCAGATCCAAAGTACCGGTTCAACTCGTCTGTCATTTCCTTGTACCCCATAATAAATTCCCCCGCTTCTGTCCTCAAGGGACCCACATTTGCCTTTGACTATTTTTTTCCTCTTTACATACCTAAAAAATATTTTACTATCCTCCTTTATATTATTGGCTAGTTTACCCTCGTACCTCATCTTTTCTCCCCGTATTGCCTTCTTAGTCATCTTCTGTTGCTCTTTAAAAGAGGCCCAATCCTCTGGCTTCCCACTTTTTTTTGCTTTGTTGTACTTCTTTTCTTTTCTTTTTATGCGGTCCTTGACTTCCCTAGTCAGCCACGGGTGCCTATTATTCACTGGAGTTTAGAAGGATGAGATGGCATTTTATAGAGACGTATAAAATTATCAAAGGACTGGCAAGGTAGATGCAGGAAAAATGTTCTCAATGTTGAGTCCAGAACCAGGAGCCACAGTCCAAGAATAAACGGGAGACCATTTAAAACTGAGGTGAGAATATAATTTTTCACCTAGAGGGATGTGAATTTGTGGAATTCTCTACCACAGATGGTTGTGGAGGCCAATTCCCTTCATGTATTTAAAAGAAAATAAGATCGAGCTCTAGGGCCAGCGGAATCAAAGGATCTGTGAGAGAGAAGCGAGTGTTACCGAACTTCTAAATTCATTGGGGTGAAACACCCTCCAAGACGTAAAGCCCACCGTTTGACCTGTTTTTGCAAAATGTTAAATGGTCAGCTCGACATAGATTACCACATCTACAACAAACCCAAACCTATCAAGAGTAGACGAGGACGTTCGATTTAATTTGAGATACCAGCTATCAAGATAGATGTATAAGAAAATAACTGCAGATGCTGGTACAAATCGATTTATTCACAAAATGCTGGAGTAACTCAGCAGGTCAGGCAGCATCTCGGGAGAGAAGGAATGGGTGACGTTTCGGGTCGAGACCCTTCTTCAGACTGATGTCAGGGGGGCGGGACAAAGGAAGGATATAGGTGGAGACAGGAAGATATAGAGAGATCTGGGAAGGAGGAGGGGAAGGGACGGACAGAGGAGCTATCTAAAGTTGGAGAAGTCGACGTTCAGACCACCGGGCTGCAAACAGCCCAGACGAAATATGAGGTGCTGTTCCTCCAATTTCCGGTGGGCCTCACTATGGCACTGGAGGAGGCCCATGACAGAAAGGTCAGACTGGGAATGGGAGGGGGAATTAAAGTGCTCGGCCACCGGGAGATCAGTTTTGTTAATGCGGACCGAGCGCAGGTGTTCAGCGAAGCGATCGGCGAGCCTGCGCTTGGTTTCGCCGATGTAAATAAGTTGGCATGTAGAGCAGCGTATGCAATAGATGAGGTTGGAGGAGGTGCAGGTGAACCTTTGTCTCACCTGGAAAGACTGTTTGGGTCCTTGGATGGAGTTGAGGGGGGAGGTAAAGGGACAGGTGTTGCATCTCGTGCGGTTGCAGGGGAAAGTGCCCGGGGTTGGGGTGGTTTGGGTAGGAAGGGACGAGTGGACCAGGGACTTACGGAGGGAACGGTCTCTGCGGAACGCAGAGAGGGGAGGGGATGGGAAGATATGGCCAGTGGTGGGGTCCCGTTGTAGGTGACGGAAATGTTGGTGGATGATATGTTGGATCCGCTGGCTGGTGGGGTGGAAGGTGAGAACGAGGGGGATTCTGTCCTTGTTGCGGGGGAGGGGGAGCAAGAGCGGTACTGCGGGATGTAGAAGAGACCTAGTGAGAGCCTCATCTATAATGGAGGAGGGGAAGCCCCGTTTTCTGAAGAACGACGACATCTCAGAAGCCCTAGTGTGAAACACTTCATCCCGGGCGCAGATGCGGCGTAGACGGAGGAATTGGGAGTAGGGGATAGACTTTTTGCACGGGACCGGGTGGGAAGAAGTGTAGTCCAGATAGCTATGCGAGTCAGTGGGTTTATAGTAAATGTCCGTCACTAGTCTGTCTCCTGTGATGGAGATGGTGAGGTCCAGAAACGGGAGGGAGATGTCCGAGATAGTCCAGGTATACTTAAGGGCAGGATGGAAATTGGAGGTGAAGTGTATGAAGTCAGTGAGTTCTGCATGGGTGCAAAATGTAGCACCAATGCAGTCGGCGATGTAGCGGAGGTAGAGTTCGGGGATGGGGCCAGTGTACGTCTGGAACAGGGATTGTTCGACGTACCCGACAAAGAGGCAGGCAGAGCTAGGGCCCATGCGAGTGCCCATAGCAACGCCTCTGGTTTGGAGGAAGTGGGATGAGTCAAAGGAGAAGTTGTTGAGGGTAAGAAGCAGCTCTGCTAGGCAGGAGAGTGTTGCTCGATGGGGATTGGCTGGTTCTACGGTCGAGGAAGAAACGGAGGGCTTCGAAACCATCCTTGTGGGGGATGGAAGTGTAGAGTGACTGGACATCCATGGTGAAGTAGGAGAGTGTTGGTCGATGGGGATCAAGATAGATTTGTTTAGCAATTCATTCTTCCCTCGCACAATTAAAGCATGGAATAAACTTCTCCCTACTATAGTTCTTCGACGAGACGTAACTAAATTTAAGGCAGCTCTTCTCCAAGAAGCCCTTCTTGCTTAAGTCCATACTCTGCCACCTCTCAGTTTAAATTCCATTTGGAATATTTTGGAGGACCAAGACCCAGGAACCAAGATATGGCAGGCACGGGTTACTGATTGTGGATAATCAGCCATGATCATAATGAATGGCGGTGCTGGCTCGAAAGGCCAAATTACTTCCTTTTCTAACTATTTGCCACGTTTCTATCATGTCAAATATAAAACAGCAGCAAGACAATCTACTTCTTTCAAATGTCAACTGCAACAATCAAAAGTTGCAATTGGTGCTTCAGAGTACCGTAGTTGACGCTTTGCTGCAAATTTTGCCAGTTCGGTATAACTACCCAGGGTGGACGACGAGGACGGAAAGCAGCTCCCACCCCATCAGGACAATGAGATCATGTCACAAATTATCCAGACCCAACACTGACCACACTGTTAATGTCACTGCTTATCCAGTCTGGTAACTGAACACACTAGTAATGTCACTGCTTATGCAGTCTGATAACTGACCACACTGATAATGACACTGCTTATCCAGTCCGATAACTGACCACACTGATAATGTCACTGCTTATCCAGATCCATCACCGATCACACTGATAATGCAACACAAATGGACTTCGTTCGATGATCCACACCCACTACCAGGACATCTCACAAAACAACCAGTTACCCAGTTCCGTCGCACACTGCCCAGGTATATTTTAACCAGTGACACATTTCTCTCTTGCGGACTCACAGCAGATGAATGGACATGTTTGTACGTTACATAACCATGGATAATCATGGAACAGAATTGCTGTAATTATAATGTGAAATGTGCGCTTAATCTAGTTTGTCCTGATGTGAATCTGTTCTACCTTCCCAGGAAAGGGATCCATAGACAAGTGAGGAATATCTAACTGCACTGTGTGTGCACTAAACCTCCCGTTAATTCATCTTTTTGCCCTGGTTCCAGCTCATCCCTGCTGACAACTCTGGACTAACTGGTGGTTGAACTTCCCATCTGCATCTGATACTGAACTCACATGCACTACTCCTGAACATCCAAATAAAGAAATAAATCATAATTTAACTGATGCTCCAAATACCCACCACCCCTCAGTCGCATTTGAAATATCTGTGAGATTATTTTGTTTCGTTCTGTCCACCATCTCATGGAAATGATGTCCCATCGCCAGAGGCAGCGCAGAACAGATTCACCACGATGTTGTCTGGAATGGGCAGCGTTAGTCAGAAGACATATTCGATCGGGTGGGTTTGGTTTAATTGGAGCACAGAATTCAGAGAGGTGACCTCATTGAGGGTTTTAAAATTATGACACTTCTAGAGAGTGTTGATGGTCACAGATATATCGCAGGGTGGGGAGACTAAACCCAGAGAAGCTACGTTTAACAGAGATTGAAAGCATTCAGGGAAATTTATGAGGCAATATTTACACGCTAAAAACGGTGCAATCTTTTCATAGGAGGAGATGGGTTCAGGTACAATCACAGGGCTTAAATAGCATCTGGACAGGCGCCTGCCTCATAGGAAGACAGCGATATTGGACAAATAAAAGTAGCCGATATTAATGTAAATTGGCATCTCCGTCGGGCCGAATGGCCTGTTTCCATGCTGTTTCCATGACCATTTGACACACCACAGGAATCACCGGTTCTGTGATCTCTAATTTGCTCCGTCATCGGCCTCCCCAGTTGGAGCAACACAGACACATCAATGACCGCACAACACTGGCGATACTGTATTGGGTGGTGATGTCGCTAAAACCGTAATACACCTCGCAAATGTCCAACAGGTGCTTCACTGACCCTAAACTAAACTCTAGCCTGGAAATCCGAGGAATTAAACATCAATAGGTGTCGAATTTTCTCAAAGATGCAGATTAAACACAAAAATGAAAAACTGCCTGTCATACACCGAGGTCATTTAAATATGTAGTTGAAGTGTTTCCTTCAGTTTTTATGTGTACCAGATATACGCAGCAAGAAGGGGGAAATGCTCTTTTGAATTAATTGATAAATTAAGTAAGCGTTCAAGTACTGCAGGCAGTGAAGAAAGATAATGGCATGTTGGCCTTCATAACGAGAGAATTTGAGTACAGGAGCAAATAGGTCCTTCTGCAGTTATATATGGCCTTGGTGAGACCACATCTGGAGCATTGTGTGCAGTTTTGGTCTCCTAATTTGAGGAAGGACGTCCTTGCTATTGATGCAGTGCAGCGTAGGTTCACGAGGTTAATCCCTGGAACGGAGGAACTGCATAGGAGGAAATATTGGAAAGACTACGCTTGTATTCGCTGGAGTTTAGAAGCTTAAGTGGGGATCTCATAGAGACGTATAAAATTCCAAAAAGGACTATAAAAGCTAGATGCAGGAAAAATGGTTCCAATGTTGGGGGAGTCAAGTACAAGGGGACAAAGTACAAGAATAAAGGGGAGGCCTTTTAAAACTGAGGTGATATGAACATTTTTCACCGAGAGAGTTGTGAATTTGTGGAATTCCCTGCCATAGAAGGCAGTGGAGACCAACTCACTGGATAAATTAAAAAAAGAGTTAGATAGAGCTCTAGTGGCGAATGGAATCAAGGGATGTGAGGAGAAGGCAGGCACAGGTTACTCATTGTAAATGACCAGCCATGATCTCAATGAATGGCGGTGCTGGATCGAAGGGCCAATGGCCTCCTCCTGCTCCTATTTTCCATTTGTTTGTTTCTATTACAGTGTGCGTGCGCGAGAGCTCTACGGAAGTTGATGATCAGCTCCTTGGTCTTGGTGGTAGTTAGGGACAGTTTGTTATCAGAGCACCACTCCGCCAGGTTCTGCACCTCCGCTCTGTATTTTGTTTCATCGCCGTTTGTGATCAGCCCGATCAACGTTGTGTCATCTGCAATCTTGACAATGGTGTTGGTGACGAATGCAGGAACACAGTTGTGTGTGAAGAGGTAGTAGTGCATTGGGCTCAGAACACAGCCCTGTGGTGTGCCAGTACTCAGGGTGATAGTGGAGGACAGGTGCGGGCCCATTCTCACTGCCTGCGTTCGCTCCAGCAGGAAGTCCAGAATAGAAATTGGGAAGCCCCTAGGAGGTCCAAAGAATGTGGACGTAGTCAAACAAGCCGATAAATTAATTTGGAAAAAGGGTATTGGAAGTAAGAGTAAAAAAATGATTGAATTATGGAGTCAATTCTGACAAGGAAGAAAAATATAAGAGTGTATTAGCAAGTTGGCAGGAAAATGCAGTTAAGTTAAGGGTTAAAATTACCAGTGGGGAGTCCCCAAACCCGTGGAGATTTGAAAGAGGGAATGTGCACATGAGCGAAATCTTAGAAAGAATAAGCCAGGGGACAAAAAGAAATCGATTGAGAAGGAACTGCGCAGTTCAATCGTTGGCCTTCTGTTGACAGAGGGAGACGAGGGGGATGAATGGGATTGTTGGACCCCGACTCCTGGTGCGCCTCTGCCTCTTCCATCCCCTTTCAACGTGGATAATGACCCTAACCCACCACCACTCTATCCATCTCCCGAAGTATCCCAGGACCCAGACTTAGAAAACGGGGGCGCAGAGGGGTACACGTCGCCTGTTGCGAGGCGTACGAGGAGTAAATCTAAGCCCACCCAACTAAAGGGATATGACAGACTCAGGACCAAAAGGGAGGACTCTAGTGACAATCAGGAACGAACTAAACAGAGGAAACCTCCGAACATGTTAAGATCGCGAAAGTCCCCGACCGAGAATGATTCTCCTTCGGACACTATAGGCAGTGGGGAGGATAGGGATAGCGAGAATTGGGATACTGTGAGCGAGTCAGAAAGGGACAGTGTACTTACCAATACCAGACGTACGAAAACTCAGCAGCAATTCCCCATTAGAACGGTCCATAATCCCCGAGCCTCAGCCCCTGTCCCGGCAGACAATGCAGGGAACCCGCAAGGAGTGCCCGAGCCCGCTATGACACAGATCCGGCCACCGTGGAAACCAAACGAGATGTTGGCCATTCTGATGAATGTCCCTAACAAAAATAAGTGTCCCCAAGCCTTTATTGATTTCCTGAAATCAACGATAGCTGTATCTCAGGAGGACTCTCGGGATTTATGGGCGTTGGTCCAACATGTCTTGACGACCGTGGAACATAAGAGGTTTAAGACCCATGTGGGTCACCAAAATCACGATGACTTTAAAAATGCCCACAATGAGACCACTGAACGTGAAAGACTTATATTGATAGCCGTTGTCCATGTCCTCCGGAAACCCATAGACATAAACACGCTCTTGGATATGAAACCCAAAAAAGGAGAAGGGGCCGAAGACTTCTTAGATCGATTTAGAGAGGTATATGTGTTGGAGCATTGGATGTCTTCCAACAGCTCAAGGCCAGTCTACTACAGGCACCCGCCTTGGGCCGACCTCTCTACGATCGCCTCTTTCAGTTCTACTGCACTGTACTGAATGACTGTCCCACAGCTGTCTTGACTCAGCTACATGGTGACCAACATCGCCCCGTTGCTTATTATTCTTCAAAACTTGACCCTGTGGCCTTGTGATATCCTTACTGCACCCAGATTCTTACTGCCATTTACAACAGTCTGCAGCCCGCAGCAAACATGACGCTGCAGCAGGACATTGTCGTATATAGCTCACATTCTCTTATTGCACTGCCGGGCCAACTGCAGACCCAGCATCTTACTATGGCCAGGCAAAACAAGTATGAGATCTATCTCTTGAATAATCCTCGTTGTACCTTTCGCTACTGCACAGCGATCAATCCTGCCAGCTTTCTCGAACATCCTCCCACGGAAGAAGCCCAGGCCACGCACGATTGCCTACAGTGTAAGCGGGAAGATACCTCGCCTCGTTCGGACCGCTCCGATATTTCTATTCCAGATCCCGATTTCACATTCTACACAGATGGAAGTTCCTCCATCAACGACCAAGGCGAACGCATTTCAGGATACGCAATTGTGGACCAGGACGGCTCCACAGTGGAAGCAGCGGCCTTCGAGTCCCCATTTTGAGCCCAGCAGGCCGAACTGTTCGCACTTATTCGGGCATGCATTTTGGCAGACGAACTCTCCGTCAACATCTACACCTACTCCTGATACGACTTTGGTGTGGTCCATGACTTCGGACAACTGTGGAAAAACCGGGGGTTCCTGACTTCATCAGGGTATCCCATCTCCCACCAGACTGTAGTTTCCCACTTATTACGGGCTCTCCAATTACCCAAACGTATTTCAGTGATAAAAGTAAAAGCCCATACTGCCGGGCAAGGTCCCATTGAGATAGGTAACCGTCGCGCGGACGAGGCAGTTAAGTACGCTTCTAGGGGGGGGGGGGCGTGTCCAATGCTTGGCTGAGTAGACATAACTTTTCAGCACTCCCGAAAACAAAGCCCTAAACTGCTAAAAAAAAGACGAACTAAAGGAATCAAGTACTTTAAATTAAATCAGAAAGTATGCAGAACGTACGGATGCCTTCCAAAAAAGTAAAAGGAGGAGTACAACTGCCACAGAAGCAAGTAAAGGAATCAAGAAAAAAAAATCGAAGGTAGGCCCTGAGCTCCGATGGAGCAGGGGACTAGATTTGGTGACCCCCCGGTAGGCGGTGAGTCTGGGGAGGGCTCCGGTTTGAAGCTGGAGTCTACTACACCCAGCTAGCGCTCTTTGTCTCGGGTCAAAATACGAGGGAGTCGCCGTGAGTTACCAAAAAGGCCCACTGTTTGCCGAGAGGCTGCTGATGTTGTGTCTGGAGTTTCGGACTCGAGTGACGATGAGGTAACGGGAGACTCCACTAGCAGTGGAAGTGGAAATGACGAAGAAGAAGAAAAGCAAGAAGATACAGAGACTAATATGAAAACGATGCTTCAAGAAATTATTAACAGGCTTAAGAAAATTGAAGGAGATAACAAATTAATGAGGAGAGATAACAAGAAATTTCGTAAGACTTTGAAAAAAATGGAGGAGAAATTTCAAACAGTGACAAATAAAGTGGATAATATGCAAATGGTTAATGAAATGTTAAAATCTAGAGTGGAAAAAATGAAGACAGTATTACTGCAGCAGCAATTGAAAGCAAAAAGACGGCGGCGAAGTTGGATGCCTTGGGAAACTATAGCAGGAGAAATAATGTTAAAATTGTTGGTTTGCCAGAGGGAGTGGAGGGGGAAGACCCAATTAACTTTTTTCAAGATTGGATAGTGACCACTCTGGGAATAGATAAACAAGGTCGGATGGAAATAGAAAGAGCACATAGGGCTCTAAGACCGAAACCCTCGGCTAATCAAAAGCCAAGATCTGTGTTGATTAAATTTTTAAGATACCAAGATCGAGAATTGGTTTTCAAAACAGTCGGGAATAATATAAGAGAGGGAAAACCAATAGAACATGAAGGCACTAAAATAATCTTTTACCTAGACATCAGTAATGCATTGTTGAGCAGAAAAAAAGAATTTAATAAGGCCAAAAATATTCTATGGAAGAAAGGCTATAAGTTTACTTTACTGCATCCGGCTACTTTGAAGATTATGATCAACACTGGAGAAAATAATTTTTTTAAAGACTTTGTCAAAGCAGAAGAGTATGCGGAAGAATTGCCATCGAGAAATGCTTAAGAAGATTCATGAATGATTGATTATTAATAATATCTGTATACTATAGAGGGGATTAACTGTATTAAGGATTGTTAATTTTTAGAAGTACTTGATATATCGGGGGGGTTGGAGAATGTGGATGCTCCACCATAATCATGGGCACAAGTGTGGTGCGGACCACACCTCGTATAATAGAGGGGGGTAATTTTGCTAATCTATTTATTAACAACATTAGAGGGAGGGTCTATTTCTCTATCTTTCTTATTTCTTTTCTGTTTTTATACCTGGACTATGGAGGGGAGCACACTGAATACGGCACAATGTAAATAACGGAAGAGGTATCAAGGTAAGGAAAAAGGGGGAAAATATTAAAGGTACAAAATATTGTAAGTGACCCAGTAGGTAGATTTGTAATGGTACATTTTCAAATTTTCTCAGAATTGTGGACCTTAATGAATATATATGCACCAAATATAGATGATGAGAAGTTTGTGCAGGGTACCTTTTTAAATCTGGCGGAAGCACATGAAAATATATTGATAGGGGGAGATTTCAATTTTTGTTTAGATCCAGTAATGGATAGACCATCAAGGACAACGACAAGGACAAGAGCAGCGAAGACAACCTTGAATTTAATGGAAAATTTAAATTTAATAGATGTTTGGAGGAAAAGCCATCCCAGGGAAAGAGACTACTCCTTTTATTCCAATAGACATGATACATATTCTAGAATAGATCTATTTTTGATTTCAGCTCAATTAAGGGGTAGAATAATACAAATAGATTACAAGGCTAGATTGTTATCGGATCACTCACCATTATTAATGTAAATTTCGATGCCAGATAAAGAACAGTCAGTCTATAGATGGAGACTCAACTCTTTACTATTGAAAAGGCAAGACTTTTGTGATTTTATTCGAGGACAAATTGAATTATTTTTGGAAACAAATTTAAATTCAGTTGATGATAAATTTATTGTATGGGATGCAATGAAGGCTTATTTGAGAGGCCAAATTATAAGCTACTCATCTAAGATAAAGAAAGACTATAGGAAGGAATCTGAAAGATTAGAAAAAGAAATCACCGTATTAGAAAAAGACTTACAGAAAACTTCTTCAGATACGAAAAAAACACAACTTGCAAATAAAAAATTTCAATACAATACTTTACATACTTACAGAACAGAAAAACTAATATTACGAACTAACCAAAGATATTATGAATTAGGAGAAATAGCGCACAAGGTATTGGCATGGCAACTGAAAGAAGAACAAATATCAAGAACAATAAATTCAATTAGAACAGACCAAAACATTATTACTTATAAACCTAAAGAAATCAATGAGGTATTTAAGCAATTCTACACTAATCTGTACCATTTTGAATCTGAAAAGGATGAAATTAAGATAAATATTTTTTTATCCAAGATACAATTACCAACAATCTCTTATGAGGAGCAGATGGGACTAAATGCCTCCTTTACTTTGAGAGAATGTAGGTTAATTGGCTGGGTAAATGTAAAAATTGTCCCTAGTGGGTGTAGGATAGTGTTAATGTACGGGGATCGCTGGGCGGCACGGACTTGGTGGGCCGAAAAGGCCTGTTTCCGGCTGTATATATATGATGATATGATGATATGAGAAGTGGAGGAAGTATTATATTCTTTACCAAGTAATAAATCTCCAGGGGAAGATGGTTACCCGCATGAGTTCTATAAAAAATGTAAAGATTTGTTGTTACCTGTATTTATGTAAGTGATACATCAAGCGGAAATAAATTCTACATTACCAGAATTCTTCTCACTGGCAATTATAACCGTAATTCAAAAAAAAGGGAAAGACCCTTTAAATGCATCTTCTTATAGACCAATATCATTGTTGAATGCAGATTATAAAATAGTTGCTACACTTTTGGCAAGGAGATTGGCAGAATATTTACCGAAGCTGGTTAAAGAGGACCAAACTGGATTTGTCAAAAAAAGGAAAATATCTGATAATGTAGCAAGATTTATGTATTTTACATTTAGCACAGAAAAGAAAGGAATTGAGCGTAGCAGTTGCTTTAGATGCTGAAAAGGCGTTTGACAGGTTAGAATGGGATTTTTTATTTAAAGTATTAGAGAAGTACGGATTGGTAAATGGTTTCATTAACTGGGTAAAAGCTCTTTATAAACAACCTAAAGCCAAAGTGGTGACAAATGGCCAATCGACTCAATCATTTAATTTGGAAAGATCTAGTAGACAGGGATGTCCCTTGTCACCGGCTTTATTTGTATTGGCCATTGAACCTCTGGCAGAGCTAATAAGATCAGATTTAGGCATTGAAGGATTTAAAGTTAATCAGGAAAATCACAAAATTACTTTATTTGCAGATGATGTTTTAATTTGTCTTACTAGACCATTGGATTCCTTAAGAAAATTATATTTCAGATTGGAAGAATATGGGAAAGTATCAGGATATAAAATTAATAAAGATAAAACTGAAATAATGCCTCTTTCTGAAGGTAATTATGATCAATGTAAAAGAGAAAGTCAGTTTAAATGGCAAAAAGAAGGCATGAAGTACTTAGGGGTTAAAGTAGATAATAAGTTAAATAATCTGTATAAACTAAATTATAAACCACTAATTAAAAAAATTGAGGAGGACTTGAAGAAATGGATGAATCTTCCAATTACATTGCTAGGGAGAGTTAACTGTATTAAGATGAATATTTTTCCGAAGTTACAGTATTTATTCCAAACACTGCCTATACCTTTACCAAATAATTTTTTTCAAGAATTGAATAAAATTGTGAGAAATTTTCTTTGGAAAGGTAAAATGCCAAGAGTGTCTATGGAAAAAGTAACATGGAAATTTGAATTAGGTGGACTGCAATTACCAACTTTTAAAAATTACTATCTGGCAGCACAACTGAGTTTTATTTCATCCTTTTATCAAGGGGGTGGAAAAACAGCATGGGTTAAAATTGAAATGGATAAAATAAAAGAACTATGCCCAGAAGAATTTATCTATAAATGGGAAGCGAATCTATTAGTTAAGGATCAAGAGTCACCTTTGCTAAAACATTTAATTAATATATTGTTGAAAACAGTTAAAGCTAATGATAAGAGATTTTTTCTAACAGCTAAAACTCCATTAGTAAAAAATAGATTACTGCCGTTTGCTTGGAATAATCAAATATTACAAGTCTGGGAACAGAAGGGTATTAAACATATGGGAGATTGCTACGAAGGAAATACAGGTATAATCGAATTTAAAATGTATAATCGAATTTATAATGTACTGTGAGTTCGCGTACTGTGAGTTCCTACATGTATTTGTTTTGTTAAAATTTAAATAAAATTAAAATAAAAAAAGGTACGTTTCTAGGAATCGCCACACGGTTGTGCCACAGATGATGAGGTGGACAAAAATTCTAATAGGGATCCGTCTCCCTCGGAAAAACGAATGCCAATCATCCAAGAAGTGTTAAAAATGCATGAGGACGCTCCTGATGTAGACCGCCAGCTGTGGCAGGATCAGGGATGTATGTACGATCCTGTCTCGCGCTTATGGCTTACCCCTGTGGGCCAGACTTGGCGAATTAGCCTTATGAGTTATTTAATGTGTACACTTTTCAACTCACTGCGGTGCCAAAGCTGTGAGTGATATGCTTCTGGAAACCTGGTGGCATCATAGACTTCAGGATTTGTCTCAGGGTGTCAGTCGCAGATGCCTCACTTGTCAGCAGCACAACCCGGGCAAGGGACTCGCTTGCGACTCAGGAAAGACTCCTTTGCCGACAGGTCCCTTTGAGACCCTGCAAATGGAGGTCATTGAGTAGAAACTCTGTCAGTGTTATATGTATGTGCTTATAATTGTGGACGTGTTCAGTAAATGAATTGAAGCGTACCCTCCCTCTGATAACAAGGCCTCCACGGTAGTTAACATTTTATTGAAATAAATTATTCCCCGCTTTGCTGTTCCGGACTGGTTACGCTCAGATAATGGTCCTCACTTCGTTGGAACGATTAAGAAACAGTTGTGTGAACAGTTACGGATTCACCAACAGTTGCATTGTGCGTATCGATCTCAAGCTGCGGGTTTAGTCGTGCGCGCCAACCAGACTCCTAAAAACAAGCTTGCTAAATTAACAGCACAAACTGGCTCTACCTGGCTTAAACTGCTTTCTGTAGCTCTTTTTCAGATGCGCAGCACGCCCCCGGTAAAGCCCGCCTAACGCCGGCTGAAGTTATCTACAGTCGCCCTTTGCGGACCCCTTGGAATGAACGCGCTCCTAAGAATGTCCATTTCCATCAGATGACGGACGAAATCACCACCTATGTCCTTGCCTTAACCAAAGCCATGCGAGCCTCTCATTCACATATGGGGACACGACGGCCCTCGCCGCGTCTACCATCATTAAGCCTGTGTCCTATGTCATGGTTAAAAATGGACTCGCAAGCACCTGGTGCCACGCCCGTTCCAGGCCCTGCTTACCACCCCTACAGCCGCCAAGGTTGAGGGCCGCAATGCGTGGATCCACCTGCATCACCGTAAAACGATTGGTGAAACCAAGTAAAAGGGGGGAGATTGAAAGCTATCGCTAGAATTTTAAATCTCTTTTAAATCTATGCAATTATTTGTAATTGGATATTTTAGTCATTATTGTGTAGGATAATTTTTGTGATCGATATTAAGTTGGTGCGAGTGTTGTGTATTACAGGTAATCCAGAATCAGAATGGCGGCAGCAATTGGGCTGGGCCTCCTGACAATTTTAGCCTCAGTAACACAGGCAGGAAAAATCCTATGGTGTGACCCTGAGCAAAGTGGACGGATCTTCCATCTCTGCAAAGGAGACGTAGTGATGTGTGATGATGGGACGCCGGAAGCTTCAGGATCATGGAACGTCACAAAGCAGAATTATTGCAACGGAATCTTGCGACAGACCACCAGGGAAGTCGAGCTGGGTGATCGCAACAGGTGGGGTCTGCCTTGTTGGTTTCAGGAATATCAGTTTGATTTTGCTTGCCGACGGAACATTAGGCAGGACAGAGAAGATCACGGGACTCAAAAAAATGGACTGTGTTTCCAAGAGGCCCTCCAACGCGACCCCCACCTGCAGCCAAAAACTCTCCCGGGGCGAACAAAAATAAAAAGAGAGGTCTCGGACACAAAGGCCGACCAGAAGTTGTTTTTACAAACTCATAATTTACTGTACTCTCCTGAATCTGTTTTTTGTTATCCTTACACTTCGGTAATAGGTCTTTTCACTCCAATCCCAGTTATGGACCCCAGCTACTTTAACCAAGGGTACTCTTTACCCCCTCCCGTTAAGAACATTACCTTTAAATTTCCCCAAAGTCAGAGCTACCGAGCCACCTGTATAAAGAACTCTGGACCAACCTCTGGATACCCCAATTGTTGGAATGGAACCGGATATTGGTGTGCCGTGGTAAACATCCAGAACACTGTAAGCTGCGTTACGACAAAGGAGACATTCCGGTGCAGCCAACACCCTGGCACCGGGGTGACCACTTGCCATAACACCAGCCAATGTGTGGACCTTGAGAGAGGGTGGTAGACACTCTGTGGTTGGGGAAATAAGACACACCTGGCGATTAACAACAATACCTTCCCCATTGTACCCGATGATATATTCGGTGGATAGCAACTCCCGGTTCCCCTGTAATGATAACTGTAGTAGCACTGGTCCAACTTTAGTCTCTGACGGAGGAACCCCGGGAGTAGTTTATACCAAACCCGGATATTATTTCCTGAGTAATGGGATAGGAGACCCCTGATAAAGTGGCGATAGGAATCCTTACCCCCACAACTATACCCTGCCCAGTACGGTGGAGCTTCAGCTTCTCCACCGTTGGCCAAATAAAAACAACACGACGAATTTCTAAGGAATTGTGCGCCAACTGGATGGAACCAGCTGCGATCGGTAATAGTAGAGGTCACTCCGTTGGTTGGAGAATATTGAGCACCATAACTCTAGGTGGGACCGCAGGGGCCATGGCATCCAACAATGGAAATGATGTTGTGTGCGGACTCACCATTCTGGGGAATAATACAGTGGAGGCTATAAATGAAATAAAGGAGGGCCTGTCAGACCTACGGTTGTTCTCAATGCAGAACCGATACGCGCTGGATTATCTGCTGCCTAGGGAAGGAGGTGTGTGTGCCATTGTAAAAGGGAAATGTATTATGGGAATTATGGACCGAACCGCGAACCTCACGAGAATTGAAGACGATATACAGACTTTGCTGAATGGGATAACTGAGGGTTTGAACTGGGGAGATTGGGGATTGGGCGGATAGTACAATTGGTTTATTAACATTGGCATTTATCTAGGAGTAATGTTGGTATCTTTATTCGTGGGGATTGCCATCGTCAAATGTATAATTAGTAAGCTTATGCAGGCGATGAAAGGCATTGGAAACACTCATAAAATGTTGTTACTACGCATGGGAGAAACTGGAGAAGACCTTCCGATGTTAGAGGACGATTACACTGAAAATTATGGTAAAGCAAGTGATATGGTGAAAGAGCAGGTTGCCAAGGAATGATTAGAGGAAGAATACAATAGACTTAATCAACTGGGTATAAGTCAGAGCTATGAAGATCTTAATCTTTGTGTGCCGTAAGGGCTATGGAATGAGACCCATCAGAGGAGTAGGAACCAGAGGCGGGTTCAACAAGCCATCCTGTCGACACTGAACACCTCTTGGGCAAGGCTCTGGGGGCTTATAAAGCACCTCGAGGTCAGGTATAAACTCAGATGACTAGAAAACCCGCCTCTGATGAGTCCCTGCTGAGTTTCCGCCCTGATAGTTGTCATAAAATGACAAAAAGGGGAATGAGGAATTAAGGTAAAATATGAAGTAAGTCTGATTAAGTCAAGGACTAAAAAGATAGCCGTCTATGTAAAGGTTAATTAGAAACAATTATCACTGATTTGCTATTGTGTGATATATTTCTGCTCGGTAGCTAGAGGGTGTGAAACCATGGACGGTTGAGAAGTGATTAACATCCTAATCACAGAATGTTCCAGCAGATACAACAATAGGATGTACGAGACTGGTCATAAATGGGGACTGGGATGTGCCTACGGGGCTAGTTGTGATTGGATGAACATGTTCGAACAATGCCCCTCAATTGAACGATGCCCCTCAATTGTGCCCCCACCATTCTATTATTTGAAAACTATATAAACATTGTCTTGGTATTTATGAGTATGTTTGTCCCAGCCTGTTTCGGAGACCGTGGGCTCTGTAGGAGCAGAATTGGAGGAATCATCGCAGCGCTGCATTAAAGGTTTGAATTGAAGAGCAAGTGTTTGGATCAATTATTATTGAACTAGATTGACATAAAGAACCGTAATCGTCACAAGGATACCCAGATCTCTTTGTATTTCCCCATTTCCTAACTTGACACCATTCAGATAATAATCTGCTTTCCTGTTCTTTCCACCAAAGTGGATAGATAACCTTACATTTATCCACATTAAACTGCATCTGCCATGCATCTGCCCACTCACACAACCTGTCCAAATCACCCCGCATCCTCATAGCATCCTCCTCGCGGTTCACACTTCTACCCAGCTTGGTGTCATCCGCAAATTTGCTAATGTTTGAACATTAACAATTGAACGAATAACACATAATGCTCCAAATTAAATTTAAATTGCTTGCTTCAAATCTAAAAAAGAGGCAATTGTGAGCAGTTTTGGTATCCTAATTTGATGAAGGCCATTCTTGCTATTGCGGGAGTGCAGCGTAACCAGGTTCACCAGTTTAATCCCCGGGATAGCGTGCTTACATATGATAAAAGAATGAATTGACTGGGCTTAAATTTACTGGAATTTAGAAGGATGAGAGGGGATCGTATAGAAACGTAAAATTCTTAAGGGATTGGACAAGCGAGATGCAGGGGGGAAATTACCATTTTGGGGGAGTCCAGAACCAGGAGTCACAGTTTAGGAATAAAGGGCAGGTCATTTAGCACTGAGATGAGGAAAAACTTTTTCACCCAGAGAGTTGTGAATCTGTGGAATTCTCTCCCACGCAAGGCATCGGATTCAGTGGATGTATTCAAGGGAGAGCTAGATACATGTCTTGGGGTTAACGGAGTCAAAGGATATGGGATACGGGGAGAAGCCACGAACAGGGTACTGATTCTGGATGATCAATCATGAATGGGCTAGTCCTGCAACACATTTCTATGTTTTCTATGTTTTCTAACACAAGGTGAGGCTCTGTTAAATGTGCAGTTTGTTTTGTGATGAATGGTTTCAGATCAGTCGACAGGTTGATGATATTTCAAGCCCACAGACCAGACAGCAAAGTTTGTCTGGAGGCAAATGACCAACTCATCCTTGTGGCCTGTCCACAAGGCAGTTCAGAGAGAGCTACCACACACACCGACAATATTTGTTCCTATTTGTCAAGAAATGCATGAGAACGTGTTTACCATCACGGTGTGTACATCTGGTACACGTAGAAACGGAAAGAAACACTTCACATAAGCAGTTGACAGTCCGATTTTTGAGCTAATCTTGGTCTTGGTCTTGGTTCTTGGTCCTCCAAAATATTCCAAGTGGAATTTAAACTGGAGGTGGCGGAGTATGGACTTAAGCAAGAAGGGCTTCTTGGAGAAGAGCTGCCTGAAATGTAATGGCGACTGGTTGAGTAACTATAGTAAGGTGAAGACTATTCCATGTTTTATTTGTGCGAGAGAAGAATGAATTGCTATACACATCTTTCTTGATAGCTGGGATCTCAATTTGAATCGAATGCCTCATCTACTCCTGATGGGTTTGTGTTTGGTGTAGATGTGGTTATCTATGTCGAGCTGACCATTTAACATTTTGTAAAAACAGGTCAAACGGTGGGCTTTACGTCTGTCTTGGAGAATGTCCCCCCCAATGAATTTAGAAGTTCGGTAACACTCGCTTCTCTCTCATAGATATTTGTAACAAAACGAGCTGCCTGTCTTTGGACACATTCGATGGAAGAAATGTTTTTAATTGTGTATGGGTCCCATGCTGCAACTGCGTAGTCCAATTGTGGTCTGAAGCAGTCCCATAGTCCTTGCTTGCCCAACCTTCCCGAACAGCTCCGAAACTTGTTTCCGGGCAACAAATGTCCGATATCCTGGGTAAGGGTGTACCTTTATTCAAAGGAAGTACATTTATTCAATGTTATCATTGTGGACAATGATGGGTCTGGAGAAGCAGTGACATTATCAGTGTGGTCAGTGATGGGTCTGGAGAAGCAGTGACATTATCAGTGTGGTCAGCAATGGGTCTGGATAAGCAGTGACATTATCAGTGTGGGACAATAACTGCTGATGCTGGTACAAATCGAAGGTATCACAAAATTCTGGAGTAACTCTGCAGGTCAGGCAGCATTTAGGAGAGAGGGAATGGGTGACGCTTCGGGTCGAGACCCTTCTTCAGACTGATGTCAGAGGGCGGGACAAAGAAAGGATATAGGTGGAGACAGGAAGATAGTGGAAGAACTGGGAAGGGGAGGAGGGGGGAGGGGGGGAATAGAGAGACAGAGGAACTACCTTAAGTTGGTGAAGTCAATGTTCATACCATTGGGCTGCAAGCTGCCTAAGCGAAATATGAGGTGCTGTTCCTCCAATTGGGAGGGGGAGTTGAAGTGCTCAGCCACCGGGTGATCAGGTTGGCTAAGGCGGACTGAGCGAAAGTTTATTTGACACATTTTTATGACACATAATTTGACACATTATCAGTGTGGGCAGTGATGGGTCTGGATAGTGGTGACATTATCGGTGTGGTCAGTGATGGGTCTGGATGAGCAGTGACATTATCAGTGTGGTCAGTAATGGGTCTGGATAATTGTGACATTATCAGTGTGGTCAGTGATGGGTCTGGATGAGCAGTGACATTGTTAGTGTGGCCAGTGATGGGTCTGGATAAACGGTGACATTATCAGTGTGGTCAGTGATGTGTCTGGATAAACAGTGGCATTATCAGTGTGGTCAGTGATGGGTCTGGCCAAACAGTGACATTATCAGTGTGGTCAGTGAAGGGTCTGGATAATCAGTGACATTATCAGTGTAGTCAGTGATGGGTCTGGATAAGCAGCGGCATTATGAGTGTGGTCAGTGATGGGTTTGGATTAGCAGTGGCATGACCTCATTTAATTTCGACCCCCATCTTTTGGGTGAAATACACGACTGGATAACAATCGTCTGTTTTGCATTATTTCAGGTGTTTGACCCCCACACACCTAACCCCCTCAGCCCGTCCACATAGCTGACACCACACACCCCACGCACCTGACCCACTGACCCACAGCCCCCGCGCACACATCTGACACCCATCCCCCACAAACCTGACTCCCAGCCCCCCACCCACCTGACAGCCAGCCCCCCCCACACACACACCGGACCCCAACCAACACACACCTCTCCCCAGTCCCCCAAATACCTGAGCCCCAGCCCCCCACTCATCTGACGCCCTTACCCCCACACATCTGCCCGTCTGACCCACAGCCCCCCACACCTAAAACCCAGCCCCCCATACACCTGATCCCAGCCCCCCACACACCTGACCCCAGCCCCCCACACACCTGACCCCGTCAGCCCCCCACACACCTGATCCTTTGCCCACAACAGACCTGACCTCAGCCCTCCACACACCTGTACCCGGACCCCCCCCACACCCATGACCTCCACCCCTCCGACACACCTGAACTCCAACCCTCAACACACCTATCCTCAGCCCTCCAAAACCTGACTTCCTCAGCCCCCGCATCTCTGACCCCCACCCCTAACACACAACCGACCCCCTGACTCCCCACACACCTGACCCTGAGCCCACCCACACACCTGAACCCCAGCCACCCCAGAAACCGGACCACCAGCCTCCCACACACGTGAGCGCCAGCTCCCCCACACACCTGACCGCCAGACCACCACACAACTGACCCTCAGCCGCCCAACACATCTGACCCACTGACCCGCCCAACATTTGCCCCAAAGCCCCAACACACACCTGCCCCCCAAACCCATCAAACCCCTCCCCTCTGTCCCACAGCCCCCGCACACACCTGGTCCCCACACCACCACATACCTGACCCCATCCCCCACATACCTGATCCCAGCACCTAACTGCCAGCCCCGCACACACACCTGACACCAACCTCCACACACACCTCACCTCCAGTCCCCTACATACCTGACCCCCAGTCCCCACGCACACTTGACCCCCAGCCCCCCCACTAACCCGACCTCCTGACTCCCAGCCCCCCACACAACTGACAACCAGACCCCCACAAATCTGAACCCCAACCCCCCCCCACACCTGACATCCAGGCCCCAGCATACCTGACCCGCAGCCCCCACACACCTGTCCCCCAGCACCCCATACACATGACCCCAGCCCCCCAGACACACACGTGATCCCAGCTCCGATGCACACCTGACCCCCTCAGCCCCCAAACACACCTCACTCCCAGACCCCCCACACACCTCACTCCCAGCCCCCCACACACCAGCCCCCCTCAGCCCCCTACACACACCTCACTCTCAGCCCCCCACACACTAGACCCACTCTGCCCCCCACACACCAGACCCCATCAGCCCCGTACACACACCTCACTCCCAGACCCCAAACGCCTGAACCCCTCAGCCCCCCCCACGCACATAGCTGACCACCAGCCCCCCCACACACCTGACCGGCTCAGACCCCCTACATAGCTGACCCCTCAGCCCCCCACACACCTGACCGCTCAACCCCCACACACCTGACCCCTCAGCCCCCCACACACCTGACCCCTCAGCCCCCCACACACCTGACACCTCAGCCCCCACACACCTGACCCCTCAGCCCCCCACGCACCTGACCCCTCAGCCCCCCAAACACCAGCCCCCCTCAGCCCCCCACACACCAGCCCCCTCAGCCCCCCACACACACCTCACTCCCAGACCCCAATCGCCTGAACCCCTCAGCCCCCCCACGCACATAGCTGACCACCAGCCCCCCCACACACCTGACCGGCTCAGCCCCCTACACACCTGACGCCTTAGCCCCCCACACACCTGACCCCTCAGCCCCCCACACACCAGCCCCCCTCAGCCCCCCACACACCAGCCCCCCTGAGCCCCCCACACACCAGCCCACCTCAGCTCCCCACACACACCTCACTCCCAGACCCCAACCGCCTGAACCCCTCAGCCCCCCCACGCACATAGCTGACCACCAGCCCCCCCACACACCTGACCGGCTCAGCCCCCTCTACACAGCTGACCCCTCAGCCCCCCACACACCTGACCCCTCAGCCCCCACACACCTGACCCCTCAGCCCCCCACACACCTGACCCCTCAGCCACCCACACACCTGACCCCTCAGCCCCCACGCACCTGACCCCTCAGCCCCCCACACACCAGCCCCCCTCAGCCCCCCACACACCAGCCCTCCTCAGCCGCCCACACACCAGCCCCCCTCAGCCCCCACACACACCTCACTCCCAGCCCCCCAACCGCCTGAACCCCTCAGCCCCCCCCGCACATAGCTGACCACCAGCCCCCAAACACACCTCACTCCCAGCCCCCCACACACCAGACCCCCTCAGCCCCCCACACACACCTCACTCCCAGCTCTCCCACACACAAGACCCCCTCAGCCCCCACACACCTGACCCCCTCAGCCCCCCCCACACACCTCACTCCCAGCCCCCCCCACACACCAGACTCCCTCAGCCCCCCACACACCAGGCCCCATCAGCCCCGTACACACACCTCACTCCCAGACCGCAACTGCCTGAACCCCTCAGCCCCCCACGCACATAGCTGACCACCAGCCCCCCCCCCACAAACCTGACCGGCTCAGCCCCCCCTACACAGCTGACCCCTCAGCCCCCCACACACCTGACCCCTCAGCCCCCAACACACCTGACCCCTCAGCCCCCGAAACACCAGCCCCCCTCAGCCCCCCACACACCAGCCCCCCTCAGCCCCCCACACACACCTCACTCCCAGACCCCAACCGCCTGAACCCCTCAGCCCCCCCACGCACATAGCTGACCACCAGCCCCCCCACACACCTGACCGGCTCAGCCCCCCCTACACATCTGACCTCTCAGTCCCCCACACACCTGACCCCTCAGCCCCCCACACACCAGCCCCCCTCAGCCTCCCACACACCAGCCCCCCTCAGCCCCCCACACACCAGCCCCCCTCAGCCCCCACACACACCTCACTCCCAGCCCCCCAACCGCCTGAACCCCTCAGCCCCCCCCGCAGATAGCTGACCACCAGCCCCCCAAACACACCTCACTCCCAGCCCCCACACACCAGACCCCCTCAGCCCCCCACACACACCTCACTCCCAGCTCTCCCTCACACAAGACCCCCTCAGCCCCCACACACCAGACCCCCTCAGCCCCCCCCTCACACCTCACTCCCAGCCCCCCCCCCACACACCAGACTCCCTCAGCCCCCCACACACCAGGCCCCATCAGCCCCGTACACACACCTCACTCCCAGACCCCAAATGCCTGAACCCCTCAGCCCCCCACGCACATAGCTGACCACCAGCCCCCCCCACAAACCTGACCGGCTCAGCCCCCCCACACAGCTGACCCCTCAGCCCCCACACACCTGACTCCTCAGCCCCCCACACACCTGACCCCTCAGCCCCCCAAACACCAGCCCCCCTCAGCCCCCCACACACCAGCCCCCCTCAGCCCCCCACACACACCTCACTCCCAGACCCCAACCGCCTGAACCCCTCAGCCCCCCCACGCACATAGCTGACCACCAGCCCCCCCACACACCTGACCCGCTCAGCCCCCTCTACACAGCTGACCCCTCAGCCCCCCACACACCTGACCCCTCAGCCCCCACACACCTGACCCCTCAGCCCCCCACACACCTGACCCCTCAGCCCCCCACACACCTGACCCCTCAGCCCCCACACACCTGACCCCTCAAGTCCCCCACGCACCTGACCCCTCAGTCCCCCAAACACCAGCCCCCCTCAGCCTCCCACACACCAGCCCCCCTCAGCCCCCCACAAACACCTCACTCCCAGACCCCAAACGCCTGAACCCCTCAGGCCCCCCACGCACATATCTGACCACCAGCCCCCCCCACACACCTGACCGGCTCAGCCCCCCCCTGCACATCTGACCCCTCAGCCCCCCACACACATGCCCCCTCAGCCCCCCACACACCAGCCCCCCCTCAGCCCCCCACACACCAGCCCCCCTCAGCCCCCCACACACCAGCCCCCCTCAGCCCCCCACACACCAGCCCCCCTCAGCCCCCCACACACACCTCATTCCCAGCCCCCCAACCGCCTGAACCCCTCAGCCCCCCCCCCGCACATAGCTGACCACCAGCCCCCCACACACACCTCACTCCCAGCCCCCCACACACCAGACCCCTTCAGCCCCCCACACACACCTCACTCACAGCTCTCCCACACACAAGACCCCCTCAGCCCCCACACACCAGACCCCCTCAACCCCCCCCCCCACACACCTCACTCCCAGCCTCCCCCGCACACACCAGACTCCCTCAGCCCCCCACACACCAGGCCCCATCAGCCCCCCACACACACCTCACTCCCAGCCCCCCACACACACCTCACTCCCAGGCCCCAACCGCCTGAACCCCTCAGCCCCCCCCGCATATAGCTGACCACCACCCCCCCACACACACCTCACTCCCTGCCCCCCACACACCAGACCCCATCAGCCCCCTACACACACCTCACTCCCAGACCCCCAACCGCCTGAACTCCTCAGCCCCCCCCGCACATAGCTGACCACCAACCCCCCACACACACCTCACTTCCTGCCCCCCACACACCAGAACCCCTCAGCCCCCCACACACACCTCACTCCCAGCTCTCCCACACACAAGACCCCCTCAGCCCCCCACACACCAGACCCCCTCAGCCCCCACACATCTCACTCCCAGCCCCCCCACACACCAGACCCCCTCAGCCCCCCACACACCATACCCCCTCATCCCCCACCCCCAGCTTACCTGACCCCAGCCCCAAATCACCTAAAGCCCTGACCCCCACACATCTGTCCCCCTGACCCACAGACCCCACACCTGAAACCCAGCCCCCTTTGCACCTGACCCCAGCTCTCCCCAGACAGGTGACCCCAGAGCCCACACACGTGAACCACAGTCCCCACACACCTGACCTCTGAACCTCAGTAGCCACGCACACATGACACCCAGCGCCCCACACACGTGCGCCCCAGCCGCCCCCTCCCACACGCCTGAACCACGCCCCCGCACTACTGACAACCAGCCCCCCGCACACCTGACCACCTCAAACACCCACACACCTGACCCACTGCTCCCCATTTACCTGGACAACTTATCACCCAGCCCCCCGGACACCTGTTCTTCAGCCCCCACCCCCCACACACCTGAACTCTAGCCCCGCACACACCTAAACCCCAGCCCCCCACACACCTGACACCATGCCCACAACACACGTGACCTTTACCCTCCAAACACCTGATCTCCTCAGCCTCCACACCTCTGACCCCCAATCCGGCCACACATCAGAACCCCAGCCCCCCACACACCTGAACCCCTGTCCCCCAGAAACTGGACCACGAGCCTCCCACACACATGACCCAGCTCCCCATACACAGCAGATCCCCATACCCTCGCACCACCTGACTCCCAGCCCCCCACAAACCTGACCCACAGCCGCCCAACACATCTGACCCACTGACCCGCCCAACATTTGACCGAAAACCCAATCACACACCTGGCCCCCACAACCCTTATACACCTGACCCCACTGACACACAGCCCCGCACACACCTGATCCCCAGACCCCCACACACCTAACCCCCATCCCCCCGCACACTTGACCCCCAGCACCCCACTCACCTGACACCCTGAAAACCACACATCTGACCCCCTGACCCCCAACCCCCCACACTACTGACAACCAGCCCCCCATAAACCTGAACCCCAGCCCCGCACACACCTGACCTCCAGCCCCCTGCATACCTGTCCCCCAGCCCCCAAACACCTGGCGCCCAGCTCCCCATACACCTGACCCCAGCCCCCACACGCACGTCACCCCAGTCCCCACACACATGAACCCGAGACCCCACACACCTGACTTCTCAACCCCAGTAACCACACACACACATGACACCCAGCCCCCCACACACGTGCCCCCCAGACGCCCCCGCACACGCCTGAACCACGTCCCCGCCACACACCTAACCAGCAGCCCCCCATACACCTGTCCCACTGCTCCCCACCCACCTGAACAACTTGTCACCCAGCCCCCCGGACACGTGTCATTCAGCCCGCCCACACACCCTAACTCTAGCAAAGCACGCACATGAACCCCAGCTTCCAACACAACTGACCCCCTCAGCCCCCCCCAAAAACTGAACCCCCAGCCCCCCACACACTTGAACCCCTGCCCGCCACACACCTGACCGCCTCAGCTCCCCACACCCCTGAACCCCACCCCTCCGACACACCTGACCTCCAGCCCCGCATTCACCTGAATCTACAGCACCTCACATTACTGCACCCCTCAGCCCCCCCCCCCACGCACCTGCATCCCAGCCCCCTCACAAACCTGACACCCTCAGCCCCCCAAACATCTGACCCCCAGCCATCTACTCACCTGACCAATTTGTCACCCAGCTCCCCGGACACCTGTTCCACAGCCCCCCACACATCTAAACCCCAGCCCCCCACACACCTGAACTCAAGCCACAAACACACACCTGAAACCCAGCCCCCAACACACCTGACCCCCTCATCTCCCCCACAGAGCTGACCAGCAGCCCCCACATACCTGATCCACAGCCCCCCACACACCTGACCCGCTGATCTCCCCCCCACAACACATCAATCCAAGCCCCTCACACACCTGACCCCCTCGGCCCCCACAAACCTGACACCTTGCCAACAACAGACCTGCCCCCTGCCCCCTGCCCCCCACACGCCTGACCCCCTCATCCACCCCCTCCCCACATAGCTGAACCCCAGCCCCCAAACACCTGACCTCAGTCCCCCACACACCTGACCCCCACCGCACCCACACACCTGAACCCCAGTCCCGCACACAGCTGACCACCTGATTCATCACACACATGACCCTGAGCCCCCGCACACAGATGAACCCCAGCCCCCAACAAACCAGACCCCCAGCGTCCCACACACACCTGACCCCCAGACCCTCACAAACATGACTCACTGACCACCCCAACATTTTACCCAAAGCCCCATCACACACCTGGCGCCCACACCCTTCACACACCTGACCCACTGACCCAATGCCCCCGCACACACACCTGACCCCCAGCCCCCACTCATCTGATGCCCTGAACCCAACACATTTGACCCTCTGACCCACAGCCCCCCACGCCTGAAACCCAGCCCCTATACACCTGACACCAGCCACCTCACACACACGTGACCCCAGCACTCACACACCTGAACCCCAGTCCCCACACACCTGACCTCTGAAAATCAGTAGCCACATACACATGACACATGACACTCAGTACCCCCACACGCTTGAACCACGCCCCACAGACAACCAGCCCTCAACACACCTGATCCCTTCATCCCCCGCACACCTGACCCACTGCTCCCCACACATCTGAACAACCTGTCGCCGAGCCCCCCGGACACTAGTCCCTCAGCCTCCCACATACTTGAACCCCAGACCCGCACGCAACTGAACTCCATCCCCTCACACACCTGACCCACTGCTCCCCACACACCTGAACAACCTGCCCCCCAGTCCGCGGACAACTGTCCCTCAGCCACCCCCCCACACACCTGAACGCTGGCCCCGCACACACCTGAACCCCAGCCCCCCACACACCCGACCCACTGCTCCCCACACACCAGAACAACATGACCCCCAGCCCCCAGACAACTGTCCCTCAGCCCCCCACCCCACACACCTGAACCCCATCCACTCACACACCTGACCCACTGCTCCCCACACACCTGAACAACCTGCCCCCCAGCCCCCGGACAACTGTCCCTCAGCCCCCCCACACACACCTGAACTCCAGCCCCGCACACACCTGAACCCCAGCCCCCCACACACCTGACCCACTGTCCCCAACACACCTGACCTCAGCCCTCCACAAACCTGACCACCTCAGCCCCCGCACCTCTACCAGACATGTGAACCCCAGCCTTGCACACAGCTGACCGTTTGACTCTCCACACACTTCCCCCAGCCCCTTCCCCCCACACACACCTGAGCCCCAGCCCACCAGAAAGCGGACCACCAGCCGCACACAAAAATGACCCCATCTCCCCCACACACCTGACACCCAGATTCCCACCCACCCGCCCAACATTTGACCCAAAGCCCAATCACACACCTGTCCCCCACACGCTTCACACCTGACCCACTGACCCACAGCTCCCGCACACACATGATCCCCTAACCCTCCACACCTGACCCCCATCCCCCCTCAAACCTGACCCCCAGCCCCCCAAGCACCTGACAGCTAGCCACCCCACACACACCTGACCGCAACCCCCACACACATCTCACCTCCAGACCCCCACATACCTAACCCCAGTCCCCCTGCACACTTGACCCCAAGCCCCCCACTCACACTTGAACCCTAGCCCCCATACACCTGACCCCAGCCCCCACACACACGTGACCCCAGCCCCCACACACCTGATCCCCAGTCCCCACACCCCTGACCTCTGTACCCCAATAAACACACACACATGACACCCAGCCCCTCACACACGTGCCCCTCAGCCACCCCCACACACCTGAACCACGCCTCTCCAACACACCTGACAAGCAGCCCCCCACACCCGATCCACTGCTCCCCACACACATGAACAACTTGTCACCCAACCCCCCGGACACCTGTCATTCACCCCCCCCCCCACACACCTGAAATCCAGCAAAGCACGCCCTGAACCCCAGCCTCCCGCACACCTGAGCCCTCAGCCCCCCCACATAGCTGACTCTCCAGCTCCCACACACTTGAACCCCAGCCCCCCACACACATGACCCCTGCCCCAACACACGTGACGTCAGCCCTCCACACTCCTGAACCCCTCAGCCCCCCCAAACAGCTCAATACAAGCCCCCCCCCACACTCCTGCTCCCCACAGCCCTCCACACACCTGATCCCCTCAGCCCCCCCACGTAGCTGACCCCGACCCCCCCCCACACACCTGACCCCCAGCCCTCCACGCACCTGACCCCTCAGCCCCCCCCCCCACGTAGCTGACCCCCAGCCCCCCCACACACCTGAACCCCAGCCCCGTAGACACCCGAACCACAGCCCCGTACAGGCCTGAACTCCAGCACAGCACACACCTGAACCCCAGCCCCCACACACCGGACCCCCTGCCCCCAGCAGACCTACACACCAGCCCCGCACACAGCTGACTCTCTGTCTCCCAACACACCTGAACCTGCGCCCCCCCACACCCCTGAACCCCAGCCCCCCAGAAACCGAACCACCAGCCTCACACACACACATAACCCCCAGCACCCCTCACAAACCTGACCCCCAGACCCCCACACACCTGACCCCAGCCCCTCACAAACCTGACCCCAGACGCCCAACACATCTGACCCACTGACCCGCCCAACATGTGACACAAAGCCCCATCACACACCTGGCGCCCACAACACTCACACACCTGACCCACTGACCCACAGCCCCCCCACACAACTGACCCCATCCCCCCACAAACCTGATCTCCAGTCCCCCCGCACATTTGACCCCCAGACCCCCACTCGCCTGACGTCCTGACCCCCAGCCCCCCACACCAACCCCCCCACAAACCTGAACCCCAACCCCGCACACACCTGACCACCAGCCTCCTGCATGCCTGGCCCCCAGCCCCCACACACCTGATCCACAGCCCCCCATACACCTGACCCCAGCCCCTCACACACACCTGAACCCCAGGCATCACACACCTGAACCCCAGCCCCCAAACACCTGACCGCCTCTTCCCCCCCACATAGATGACCACCAGACCCCTCACACCTGATCCACAGCCACCCACACACCTGACCCCCTCAGCCCCACACACACACGACCCATTGCCCACAACAGGCCTGACCTCAGCCCTGCACCCACATGACCCCATGACCCACACACACCCGTGACCCCCACCGCTCCGACACACCTGAACCACTGCCCCCCACACACCTGGGCGCCCACCTCCCACACCCTGAACCCCATCCCTGCGCACAGCTGACACCCTGACTCCCCACACACCTGAGCCTGAGCCCCCCACATACCCAAGCCCGCCACTAACCAGACCCCCAGCCTCCCACACACATTCCTCTCAGCTCCCCAAACACACCTGACCCACAGACCGTCACATAAATTAGCACCAGCCCCTCACAAATCTGAACAACAGCCACCCAACATACCCGACCCTCAGTTCCCCACACACACCTGACCCCCAAACCCCCACACACCTGACCCCCAGCCCCTCACAAACCTGACCCCAGCTGCCCAACACATTTGACCCCTCCAAACATTTGACCCAGAGCCCCATCACACACCTGCCCCCCACACCCCTCACACACCTGACCCACTGACCCACAGCCCCCGCACACACACCGGACGCCCAACCCCCACAAACATGACCCCAGCCCCCCAAGCGCCTGACAGACAGCCCCCCACACACACCCGAACTCAACCCCCACACACACCTCACCTCCATTCCCCCACATACCTGACCCCCTGTCCCCACGCACACTTGACCCCAGCCCCTGCGTACCTGACCCCAAGCCCCCACACACCTGATGCCCTGACCCCCACACATCTGACACCCTGACCCACAGACCCCACACCTGAAACCCAGCCCCCCATGCACCTGACCCCAGCCCCCCCAGACAGGTGACCCCAGAGCCCACACACCTGAACCTCAGTCCCCACACACCTGACCTCTGAACATCAGTAGCAACATACACATGACACCCAGCGCACCACATATGTGCCCCCCCAGCCGCCGCCCCCTCCCCCCACACGCTTGAACCACGCCCCCAGACATCCAGCCCCTCAACACATCTGATCCCTTCAACCCCCCACACACCTGACCCACTGCTCCCCACACATATGTGCAACTTGTCACCCAGCCCCCCGGACACTTGTCCCTCAGCCCCCCGCACACACCTGAACAACAGCCCCGCACACACCTGAACCACAGCCCCCCACACACCTGACCCAGTGCCCCCAACACACCTGACCTCAGCCCTCCATAAACCTGAACCCTCAGCCCCCGCACCTCTGACCCCTGCCCCTTCCACATATCTGAACCCCAGCCCAGCACACAGCTGACCCCTTGACTCCCCACACACTTGCCCTCAGCCCCCCCCTCCCACACACCTGTGCCCCAGCCCCCCAGAAACCGGACAACCAGCCTCACATACACATGACCCCCAGCTCCCCACACATACGTGACCGCCAGAGTCCCACACACATGCCCAACAGCTCCTCCCAAACCTGACCCCCAGCCGTCCAACACATCTGACCCACTGACCCGCACAACATTTGACTCAAAGCCCAATCACACACCTGGCCCCCGCACCCTTCACATCTGACCCACTGACACACAGCACCCACACACACCTGATCCCAAACCCCCACACACCTTACCCCTTCCCCCCACAAACCTGACCCCCAGCCCCCCAAGCACCAGACAGCCAGCCACCCCACACGCACCTGACCACAACCTCCACACACACCTGAACTCCAGACCGCCATATTCCTGACCCCCAGTCCCCCTGCAGACTTGACTCCCAGCATCCCACTCTCCTGTCCCGCTGACCACCACACATATGACCCCCTGACCCCTAGCCCCCAACGTAACTGAAAACCAGCCCCCCACAAACCTGAAACCCAGCCCCGCACACACCTGATGTCCAGCCCCCTGCATACCTGGCCACCAGCCCCACACACGCCTGACACCCAGCCCTCCATACGCCCGACCCCAGCCCCTACACAAATGTGACCCCAGTCCCCACACACCTGAACCCCAGTCCCCACACACCAGACCTCTGTACCCCAGTAACCACACTCTCATGATACCCAGCCCCCCCCACACGTGCCCACCAGCCCACCCCCCACACGCCTGAATCACGCCCCTCACACACAACTGACAAGCAGCCCACCCCCACACCTGACCCACTGCTCCCCACACACCTGAACAACGTAACCCAGCCCCCCGGACACATGTCCCTCAGCCCCCCACACACCTGAAATCCAGCAAAGCACGCACAGGAACCCCAGCCGCCTACACACCTGGCCCCCTCAGCCCCCCCCCCACATAGCTGATACCCCAGCCCCCACTTTTGAACCCCAGCCCCCACACACCTGACCGACACAGCCCCCACACCTTTGAACCCCACCCCTCCGACACACCTGACCCCCAGCCCCGCATTCACCTAAACCCAAACCCCCACACACAACTGACCCCCTCAGCGCCCCACACACCTGGCCCACTCAGCCGCCCCACATAGCTGATCCCCCAGCCCCCACACACTTGAAACCCAGCCCCCCACACACGTGCGCACCAGCCGCCCCACACTCCTGAACCACGCCCCTCCCACACACCTGACAAGCAGCCCACCCCCACACCTGACTCACTGCTCCCCACACACATCAACAACGTAAAACAGCCCCCCGGACACCTGTCCCTCAGCCCCCCACACACCTGACCAACTCAACCCCCCACACCTCTGAACCCCACCCCTCCGACACATCTGACGCCCAGCCCCGCATTCACCTGAACCCACAGCCCCCCACACAACTGACCCCCTCAGCGCCCCACACACCTGGCCCCCTCAGTCGCCCCGCACACCTGGCCCCCTCAGTCGCCCCACACACCTGAATCCCAGCCCACCCACACACCTGACTCCTTCAGCCCACCCACACACCTGACCCCCCCCTGCCCCCAACACATGTGACGTCAGCCCTCCAAGCACCTGACCCCCACAGCCCCTCACACACCTGTCCCCCACCACTCCGACACACTTGAACACCAGCCCCGCACACCCCTGAACCACAGCCGTCCCACAAGCCTGTCCCCCATCCCCGCACACACCTGACCTCCAGCCCGCCACACAGCCGACACCTAGGCCCCCAGACACCTTCCCCCAGCCCCCACGCACACATGTGACCCACAGCCCCCACACACCTGAATCCCAGTCCCTACACACCTGCCCCCTGATCCCATGTAGCCACACAAACCACGACACCCAGCCTACCACACACGTGCCCCCGAGCTACCCCTACACTCCTGAACCACAGCCCCCCCGACAGATCTGACACTCAGTCCCCCACATACCTGACACCCAGACCCCCACAACATGACCACAGTCCTCCGCACATAACTCCCACCCACACACTCACCTGACCCCTTCAACTCCCCACATAACTGACCCACAGCCCTCCACACACCTGACCAACTTGTCACCCAGCCCCCCGGACACCTGTCCCACAGCCCCCTCGACAACTGAACCCCCACCTCTCCGTCACACCTGAACTCCAGCCCCGCACACACCCGAACAACAGCCCCCTACACACCTGACTCCATCAACCCCCCCACACACCTGACTCCCAGCCCCACACGCACCTGACCCCCTCATCACGCACACACCTGACTCCCAGCCCCCACACCTGATCCCCAAGCCCTCACACAGCTGATTCCCAGCCACCCAACACACCCGACTCCCAGCCCACCCACACACCCGACACCCAGCCCACCCGCACATCTGATGCCATCAGCTCCCCCACACACCCTACAGCCTGCCCCGAACAGACCTGACGTCAGCCCCCCACACACCTGACCCCCCTCATCCCCCTCATCCCCAAAAAAACACCTGACCCTCACCTGACCCTCACCTGACCCTCACCCCTCCGACACACCTGAACCCCAACCCCGCACGCACCTGACCTCCAGGCCTCCCACACACCTGACCCCAGCCCGCACACAGCTGACGCCCAGCCCCCCATACACCTGACCCCCTCAGCCCCTACACAACGGACATCCTGTCCCCAATACAGCTGGCGTCAGCCCCCCACACATCTGACCCCATCAGCCCCCCACACACCTGACCCCTAACCCTCCGATATACCTGAACCTCAGCCCCGCACACACCTGAACCCAGCCCTCCCAGGCACCTGCCCCCCAGCAGCCCAACACATCTGACCCACTGACCCCCCTAAAATCTGACCCATAGCCCCATCACACACCCGTCCCCCACATCCCCCAAGCACCTGACCCACTGACCCACAGCCTCCGCACATAAATGACCAGCAGCACCCCCACACACCTGACCCCCAGACCCTAACACACCTGACCCCCAAACCCCACACACCTGACTCCTGGCCCCACGCATCTGACAGCAACCCCCCAACCCCCACACACACCTCACCTTCAGTCCCCCACATTCCTGATCCCCAGTCCCCCCACACTCTTGACCCCCAACCCCCAATCACCCGACTCCCTGACCCCCACACATCTGACCCCCTGAATCCCAACCCCCGACAAACCTGCCCCCCACATACACCGGAAACCCAGCCCCGCACACATCTGACTTCCAGCCCCCTGCATACCTGACCACAGTCCCCCCCCATACACCTGACACCCACCCCCCACACAACTCAACCCCAGTCCCCACACACCTAACCTCTGATCCACAGTAGCCACGCCCCCCAACCCCCCCCCCCCCCCACACTCCTGAACCACAGCCCCCCCCCACACACACCAGCGCAACTGACGCCTAACCCCATCACACACATGACCAGCAGCGCCCCACACACATGACCCCAGCCCTCCACACACCTGACTCCCAGCCCCCCACACACATGACCCCCAGCCCCACCACATATCTAACCCCCTCAGCCAACCCACACACCTGTTCCCCAGCCCACCACACACTTGAACACTTTGACACCCAGACCCCCGGACAACTGTACCAACAACGCACCTGAACACCAGACCCGCACACACCTGAACTCCAGCTCCGCACACACCTGAACCCCATCCCCCCACACACCTGACCCCCTCAGCAACCCCCAACATAGCTGATCCCAGCCACCCACACACCTGACTCCCAGCCCCCCTACACAGTTGACCCCCTCAGCCCCCACACACCTGACACCCTGCCCCCAACACATTTGACCTCAGCCCTACACACACCTGACCCCCCGGCACACCTGAACCACAGCTCCGCACACACATGACTCCCAGCCCTCCACAAACCTGACTCCCAGACCACAACACTCCTGACCCTCAGCCCCCCACAAACCTGACCTCCATCCGCCCAACACACCTGACCGACTGACCCCCAGTCCTGTGGATCAGTTCCTGTGGATTGGAGAATAGCAAATGTTATCCCACTTTTTAAGAAAGGAGGGAGAGAGAAAACGGGTAATTATAGACCAGTTAGTCTGACATCAGTGGTGGGGAAAATGCTGGAGTCAATTATAAAAGACGAAATTGCTGAGCATTTGGATAGCAGTAACGGGATCGTTCCGAGTCAGCATGGATTTACGAAGGGGAAATCATGCTTGACAAATCTACTGGAATTTTTTGAGGATGTAACTAGGAAAATTGACAAGGGAGAGTCAGTGGATGTGGTGTACCTCGACTTTCAGAAAGCCTTCGACAAGGTCCCACATAGGAGATTAGTGGGCAAAATTAGGGCACATGGTATTGGGGGTAGGGTACTGACATGGATAGAAAATTGGTTAACAGACAGAAAGCAAAGAGTGGGGATAAATGGGTCCCTTTCGGAATGGCAGGCAGTGACCAGTGGGGTACCGCAAGGTTCGGTGCTGGGACCCCAGCTATTTACGATATACATTAATGACGTAGACGAAGGGATTAAAAGTACCATTAGCAAATTTGCAGATGATACTAAGTTGGGGGGTAGTGTGAATTGTGAGGAAGATGCAATAAGGCTGCAGGGTGACCTGGACAGGTTGTGTGAGTGGGCGGATACATGGCAGATGCAGTTTAATGTAGATAAGTGTGAGGTTATTCACTTTGGAAGTAAGAATAGAAAGGCAGATTATTATCTGAATGGTGTCAAGTTAGGAGGAGGGGGAGTTCAACGAGATCTGGGTGTCCTAGTGCATCAGTCAATGAAAGGAAGCATGCAGGTTCAGCAGGCAGTGAAGAAAGCCAATGGAATGTTGGCCTTCGTAACAAGAGGAGTTGAGTATAGGAGCAAAGAGGTCCTTCTACAGTTGTACCGGGCCCTGGTGAGACCGCACCTGGAGTACTGTGTGCAGTTTTGGTCTCCAAATTTGAGGAAGGATATTCTTGCTATGGAGGGCGTGCAGCGTAGGTTCACTAGATTAATTCCCGGAATGGCGGGACTGTCGTATGTTGAAAGGCTGGAGCGATTGGGCTTGTATACACTGGAATTTAGAAGGATGAGGGGGGATCTTATTGAAACATATAAGATAATTAGGGGATTGGACACATTAGAGGCAGATAACATGTTCCCAATGTTGGGGGAGTCCAGAACAAGGGGCCACAGTTTGAGAATAAGGGGTAGGCCATTTAGAACGGAGATGAGGAAGAACTTTTTCAGTCAGAGGGTGGTGAAGGTGTGGAATTCTCTGCCTCAGAAGGCAGTGGAGGCCAGTTCGTTGGATGCTTTCAAGAGAGAGCTGGATAGAGCTCTTAAGGATAGCGGAGTGAGGGGGTATGGGGAGAAGGCAGGAACGGGGTACTGATTGATAGTGATCAGCCATGATCGCATTGAATGGCGGTGCTGGCTCGAAGGGCTGAATGGCCTACTCCTGCACCTATTGTCTATTGTCTATTGTCTATTGCCTCACCTCCAGTCCCCACATACCTCACACACCTCACCTCCAGTCCCCACATACCTCACCCGCATTCCCCCCACACACATCACCCTCAGCCCCCAATCACCTGACTCCCTGACCCCCACACATCTGACCCCCCTGACCTACACCCGCCCCCTCACAAACCTGAGCCCCTGCCCCCCACACACGTGACCGACAACCCCCCACACACCTGACCAACTTGTCACCCAGCCCCCCGGACAACTGTCCGACCCCCCCACACAGCTAAACCTCAGCCCTGCACACACCTGAACTCCAGCCTCCCACACACCTGACCCCACAGCACCAACCCCACACAGTTGAATCGCAACCCTCCACAAACCTGATTCCCAATGCCCCACACACCTGACCCCGTCAGCCCCCACACACCTGACACCCTGCCTCCTACACACCAGACATCAGCCCTGTACAGAACTGACAGCCTCCGCCCCCCACACCCCTGACCCCCATCCCTCCGAAACACCTGAACTACAGCCCCGCACACCCAAGTGAACACCAGTCACCCACACCTGACCCCCACAGCCCCCCTACATAGCTGAACCCAAGCGCCCCACACACCTGACCCCTTCAGCCACCCCACACACCTGACCCCCCAGCCCACGCACTCATCTGACCCCCTCAGCCCCCCCACACAACTCACCCCCTGCCCCCAACACACCTGATGTCAGGCCTCCACACACCTTCCCCTCTCAGCCCCTCACACAACTGACCCACACACCTCTGACATACCTGGAACCCAGCCCCGCGCACAACTGACCCCCAGGCTTCCCACACACCTGAACACAGCTGATCCCCAAACCCCCAAACACCTGACCCCCCCAGCCCCCTACACAACTGACCCCCTGCCACCAACAAAGCCTCCCACACAAGTGACCCGAGCTATCCCTACACTCCTAAACCACAGCCCCCATCCCCGATAGATCTGACACTCAGCCCCCCCCCCACACACCAGACACCCAGACCCCTACAGACCTGACCCTAGTCCTCCGCACATGACTCCCAGCCCCCCACCCCCCATTCACCTGACCCCCTCAGCCCCCCACACACCTGACCCACAGCCCCCCAGCACTTGACCAAAATGTCACCCAGCCCCCCAGACATCTGTCCCACGCTCCCCCCCACCCAAACCTGAACCCCAGCCCCCACACACATGAACCCCAGCCTCCCACAAATTTGACCCCCCTAGCACCTACCCCACACACCTGAGACGCAGCCCACCATACACCTGACTCCCAGACCCCCACACACCTGACTCCCTCAGCCCCCACACACCTGACACCCTGCCCCCAACACACCAGACCTCAGCACTACAAACAACTGACCGCCTCAGCCCCCACACCCCTAACCCCCACCCCTCTGACACAACTGAACTCCAGCCCAGCTCACATTTAGCACGAGCCCCCTACACACCTGACCTCATCAGGCCCTCCCCTTCATGGCTGACCCCAAGCCACCCACACACCTGCCCCCTCAGACCCCACACACCAGCCCCCCAGCCCCCACACACCTGACCCCTCTAGTCCCACACACCTGCCTCCCAGCCCGCCACACATTTGACCCCTCCAGCCCCCACACACCTGACTCCCAGCTCATCACACACCTGACCCCTCCAGTCCCCCACACCTGACCCTCTCAGCCCCCCTACATAGCTGAACCCAAGCCCCCCACACACCTGACCCCCTCAGCCACCCCAAACACACCTGCCCCCCCTGCCCATCCACTCATCTGACCCCCTCAGCCCCCCCCAACACACCTGACCCCCTGCCCGCAACACACCTGATGTCAGGCCTCCACACACCTGCCCCCCTCAGCCACTCACACAACTGACCCACACACCTCTGACATACCTGGACCCCAGCCCCGCGCACACCTGACATCCAGGCTTCCCACAGACCTGAACCCCAGCCCCGCACACAATTGACCCCCAACCCCCCACACAACTGACCCACTCAGCCCCCTACACAACTGACCCCCTGCCACCAACACACCTGGCTTCAGCCCTCCAGAAATCTGACCCCCTCAGCCCCCCACACATCTGACTCCCACCACTCCGACACACCAGACCCCATCCACGCACATACCTGAATACCAGCCCTCCCACACACCTGACCACCAGACCCCCACACACGTGACCCCTGCCCCCAACAAACCTGACCCAGCGCCCCAACACGTCTGACCCACTGCACCCCACAATATTTGACCCAGAGTCCAATCACACACCTGGCCCCCATACTCCCCACGCACCTGACCCACTGACCCACACCCCCCGCACATAAATGACAGGCAGCCCCCCCACACACACCTGACCCCTCAGCTCCCACACACCTGTCCCCCACCCACCCCCAAACACCTGACACCCTCAGCCCCCCACACACATGACCCCCTGCCCCAACATACGTGACGTCAGCCCTCCGCACACCTGACACTCTCATCCCCCACGCACCTGACCCACACCCCTACAACACACCTGAACCCCAGCCGTCCCAAAAGCTAGTTCCGCGGCCCCGCACACAACTGACATCCAGCCCCCCACAGGGCTGAAACACAGCCCCACCACACACCTGACCCCAGCCCCCACGCACACATGTGACCCACTGCCCCCACACACCTGAACCCCAGTCCCCGCATATCTGACCCCTGATCCAATGTAGCCACACAAACATGACACCCAGCCTCCCACACAAGTGCCCCGAGCTACCCCTACACACCTAAACCACAGCCACCATCCCCGATAGATCTGACACTCAGCCCCCCACACACCTGACACCCACACCCCTACAGACCTGACCCTAGTCCTCCGCACATGACTCCCAGCCCCCCACTCACCTGACCCCCTCAGCCCCCCACACACCTGACCCACAGCCCCCCAGACACTTGACCAAATTGTCACCCAGCCCCCCGGACATCTGTCCAACACTCCCCCCCACACAAACCTGAACCCCAGCCCCCCACACACCTGAACCCCAGCCTCCCACACACTTGACCCCCATAGCACCTACCCCACACACCTGAGACGCAGCCATCCACACACCTGACTCCCAGCCCCCACACACCTGACTCCTTCAGCCCCACACACCTGACACCCTGCCCTCAACACACCAGACCTCAGCACTACAAACAACTGACCGCCTCAGCCCCCACACCCCTAACCACCACCCCTCTGACACAAATGAACTCCAGCCCCGCTTACATCTGAACACGAGCCCCCTAGACACCTGACCCCCTCAGCCCCCCCCCTCATGGCTGACCCCAAGCCCCCCGCACACCTGCCCCCTCAGACCCCACACACCAGACCCCCAGCCCCCACACACCTGACCCCTCCAGTCCCAAACACCTGCCTCCCAGCCCGCCACACATTTGACCCCTCCAGCCCCCACACACCTGACTCCCAGCTCATCACACACCTGACCCCTCCAGTGCCCCACACCTGACTCCCTCTGCCCCCCTACATAGCTGAACCTAAGCCCCCCACACACCTGACCCCCTCAGCCACCCCACACACACCTGACCCCCCAGCCCACCCACTCATCTGACCCCTTCAGCCCCCCCCACACACCTGACCCCCTGCCCCCAACACACCTGATGTCAGGCCTCCACACACCTGCCCCCCTCAGCCCCTCACACAACTGATCCACACAACTCTGCCTTACCTGGACCCCAGCCCCGCGCACACCTGACCCCCAGGCTTCCCACAGACCTGAACCTCAGCCCCGCACATAACTGACCCCCAACCCCCCACACAACTGACCCCTCAGCCCCCTACACAACTGACCCCCTGCCACCAACACACCTGGCTTCAGCCTTCCAGACATCTGACCCCCTCAGCCCCCCACACATCTGACTCCCACCACTCCGACACACCTGACCCCAGCCACGCACACACCTGAACCCCAGCCCTCCCACACACCTGACCACCAGACCCCCACACACGTGACCCCTGCCCCCAACAAACCTGACCCAGCGCCCCAACACGTCTGACCCACTGAACCCCACAATATTTCACCCAAAGTCCAATCACACACCTGGTCCCCACACTCCCCACGCACCTGACCCACTGACCCACACCCCCCGCACATAACTGACACGCAGCCCCCCACACACACCTGACACCTCAGCTCCCACACACCTGTCCCCCACCCATCCCCCACACACCTGACACACTCAGCCCCCACACACATGACCCCCTGCCCCCAACACACGTGACGTCAGCCCTCCGCACACCTGACCCTCTCATCCCCCACACACCTGACCCACACCCCTACGACACACCTGAACCCCAGCCGTCCCACACGCCAGTCCCCCGGCCCCGCACACAACTAATAATAATAATAATAATGCATTAAATTTATATATCGCTTTTCAAACACTCAAAGACGCTTTACAGGGAATTATAGAACATGGAGAAGTGAATAAATAGATAAATAAGTAAACGAATAGAGAAAGGAGACAGAAGGTGAGGTGACATTCAGTGGTTGAAGGCAGTACTGAACAGGTGAGACTTCAGTGATGTTTTGAATGTGGTGAGTGAGGAGGGGTCTCTGACGGTTTGGGGTAGTGAGTTCCATAGGGTGGGAGCAGCGATGGAGAAAGCCCTGTCCCCCCAGGATCTGAGTTTGGTCCGGATGGGGGGGGGGGGATAGGAGATTGCCAGCAGCAGAGCGGAGGGTGCAGGTGGGAGTGTGCCTGTGGAGGAGGTTAGTCAGATAAGATGTGGCCAGGTTAGGGAGGGCTTTGTAGGTCATCAGGAGGATTTTGTACTGGATTCTCTGGGGGATGGGGAGCCTGTGGAGTTTGTAAAGGACGGGGGTGATAATGGTCACGGATCGGGGTGTGGGGAGTAGACGGGCAGCGGAGTTTTGAATGTACTGATGAGTTTTGAGGGTGCGCCATAGAGGAGGCTGTTGCAGTAGTCCAGACGGGAGGTGATTAAGGCGTGGATGAGGGTTTCTGCAGCTGTGGAGGAGAGGGATGGACGGAGAAGGGCAAAGGTTTTGAAGTGGAAGAAGGCTGCCTTTGTGATGTGTTTGATGTGTATGTCGAAGGAGAGGGTTTGATCAAAGATGATTCCAAGATTCCGGATGTGAGGGGAGATGGATACTGGGAGACCATCAATATTGAGGATGAAGTTTTAGGTGGATTTGGTGAGCGTTTTTGGACCAATGATGATGATTTCAGATCTGACATCCAGCCCCCCACAGGGCTGAAACACAGCCCCACCACACACCCGACCCCAGCCCCCACGCACACATGTGACCCACTGCCCCCACACACCTGAACCCCAGTCCCCGCATATCTGACCCATGTTTCCATGTAGCCACACAAACATGACACCCAGCCTCCCACACAAGTGCCCCGAGCTACCCCAACACTCCTAAACCACAGCCCCCATCCCCGATAGATCTGACACTCAGCCCCCCCACACACCTGACACCCAGACCCCTACAGACCTGACCCTAGTCCTCCGCACATGACTCCCAGCCCCCCCACTCACCTGACCCCCTCAGCCCCCCACACACCTGACCCACAGCCCCCCAGACACTTGACCAAATTGTCACCCAGCCCCCCGGATATCTGTCCCACGCTCCCCCCACACACACCTGAACCCCAGCCTCCCCATAGCACCTACCCCACACACCTGAGACGCAGCCCTCCACACACCTGACTCCCAGCCCCCCACACACACGACTCCCTCAGCTCCCACACACCTGACACCCTGCCCACAACACACCAGACCTCAGCACTACAAACAACTGACCGCCTCAGCCCCCATACCGCTAACCCCCACCCCATGACACAACTGAACTCCAGCCCCGCTCACATCTGAACACGAGCCCCCTACACACCTGACCCCCTCAGCCCCCCACCTCATGACTGACCCCAAGCCACCCACACACCTGCCCTCTCAGACCCCACACACCAGACCCCTCCAGTCCCACACCTGCCTCCCAGCCGGCCACACATTTGACCCCTCCAGCCCCACACACCTGACTACCAGCTCATCACACACCTGACCACTCCAGTCCCACACACGTGACTCCCTGCCCGCCTCACACCTGACCCAGCAGCCCCCACACACCTGACTACCAGCCACCCCACGCACCTGACACCCAGCCCTCCGCACACCTGACCACTTCAGCCCCGCACACACATGACCCTCACATCTCCGACACACCTGAACCCCAAACCCGCACACACGTGTCCCCCAGGCCTGCCACACACCTCAACCCCAGCCCCGCACACAGCTGACGCCCAACTCCCCTAACACCTGACCCCCTGAGCTCCCCACACTACTGACCGCTTCCCAACAACACACCTGGCGTCAGCCCTCCACACACCTGACCACCTCAGCCCCTCATAATGCTGACGCCCACCCCTCCGGCACACGTGAACCCAAGCCCCGCACTTACCTGACCCGTATGCCCCCCACAAACCTGACCCCAGCGGCCCAACACATCTGACCCACAGACCCACCAAAATATGACCCAAAGCCCCATCACACACCTGGATCCCACGCTCTCCACGCACCTGACCCACTGACCCACAGTCCCCGCACATAGCTGATCCACAGCCCCCACACAGCTGACCCCCAGACCCCCACACACCTGACCCCGATCCCGCAAAACACCTGAATCCTGGCTTCCCGCGCACCTGACAGCCAGCCCCGCACACACACCTGACCCCAACCCCCACACACACCTCACCTCCAGTCACCTGATCCCGTCCCCCCACACACTTCACCCCCAGACCCTCAAGCACCTGACTCCCTGACCCCCACACATCTGACCTCCTGACCCTCACCCCCTCACATATCTAACACCCTGCCACCGCACACACCTCAACCCCAGCCCCACACACACCTGACCCCCACAGCACCTACCCCATACACCTGAATCGCAGCCCTCCAAACACCTGACTCCCAGCGCCCCACACACCTGACCCCATAAGCACCCATACACCTGACACCCTGCCTCCTACACACCAGACCTCAGCCCTCCACACACCTGACCGCCTCATTCGCTCACATCCCTGGCCCCCACCTCTCCGACACACCTGAACTCCTGCCCCGCACAGACGTGAACACTAGTCCCCCACACACCTGACGTGAACACTAGTCCCCCACCTTCAGTCCCCCACATAGCTGACCCCAAGCCCCCTACACACCTGACCCGCTCAGCCCCCTCCCCCACACCCGACTCCCAGCCCCTCACACAGCTGTCCCCTCAGCCCGCACTCACCTGACTCCCAGCCCCTCACACACCTGACCCCCCCCCAGCCCCCACCCACCTGACTCCCAGCCACCGCACACAACCGACTCCCAGCCCACCCACACACCCGACACCCAGCCCACCCACACATCTGACCCCATCAGCTCCCCCACACACCTGACCTCCTGCCCCAGCACACCTGAAGTCAGCACTCCACACACCTGACCCTCTCATCCCCAAAAATCACCTGACCCTCACGCCTACGACACACCTGAACACCAGCCCCGCACGCACCTGACACCAAGCCTCCCACACACCTGAACCCCAGCCCCGCACACAGCTGACGCCCAACCCTCACACACATGAACCCCTCAGCCCCCCACACACACGACCCCCTACCCCCAACACACCTGGCGTCAGCCCTCCTCCACACACCTGACCTCCTCAGCCCCCCACACACCTGACCCTCCACGCTCCACCTGAACCCAGCCCCGTACACACCTGACCCGCAGGCCTTCCACACACCTGAACCCCAGCCCCGGCACACACCTGACCTCCAGGCCTCCCATACACCTGAACCCCAGCCCGCACACAGCGGACGCCCAACGCCCCACACACATGACCCCCTCAGCCCCCCACAAAACTGACCCCCTGTCCCCAACACACTTGACCTCAGCCCACCACACACCTTACCCACCGGCACACCTGAACCCCAGCTCCGCACACACATTACCCACAGCCCTCCACCACACCTGACCACCAGTCCCCCACTCACGTGACCCCCAGCCCCTCACACACCTGACACCCAGACCCGACACTCATGACACCCAGCCCCCCACAAACCTGACCTCCAGCCGCCCAACACATCTGACCGACTAACCCCAGTCCCTCACCTCACCTCCAGTGCCCACTTACCTCACACACCTCACCTCCAATCCCCACATACCTGACCCCCAGTCCCCCACACACTTCACCCCCAGTCCCCCAATCACCTGACTCCCTGACCCCCACATCTCTGACCCCACTGACACCCACCCCCTTCACAAACATGACCCCCTGCCCCCACACACCTGACCGACAACCCCCACACACCTGACCACCAGACCCCCACACACCTGACCACCAGCCCCCCACACACCTGACCCCCAGACCACCACACACCCGACCACCAGCCCCCCAACAAACCTGAACCCAGCGGCCCAACACATCTGACCCACTGACACCCCAAACGTTGACCCAAAGCCCAATCACACACTTGACCCCCACACTCCCCATGCACCTGACCTTCTGACCCACATCCCCCGCACATCCCCTGACACTCTGACCCACATCCGCCGCACATCCCTCGCAGCCCCCACACACACCTGACCCCCAGACCCCCACACACCTGACCCCCAGCCTCCACACATACCTGACCCCCAGCTCACCCACACATCTGACCCCCTAGCCCCCCCCCACACATATGGCCCCCTGCCCTAACACACGTGACGTCATCCCACAACACACCTGACCCCCTCAGCCCCCCACACACCGGACGCCCACCCCTCCGACACACCTGAACCCCAGCCCCGCGCACACCTGAAACCCAGCCCTCTCACACACCTGACCACAAGACCCTCACTCACGTGACCCCTGCCCCCACACACCTGAACTCCAGTCCCCACACACCTGACCTCTGAACCCCAGTAACCACACACACATGACATAGAAGCCCCCCAACAAACGTGTCCACTGCCGCACCCCACACGCTTGAACCACATACCCCCGGACATCTGTCCTTTTGCCCCCCCACACACCTGAACTACAGCAAACCACGCACCTGAACACCAGCCCCCTACACACCTGACCCCCTCAGCCCCCACACACCTGACACCCTGCCCCTAGCACACCAGACCTCAGCCCTACACACATATGAACACGAGCCCCCTACACATCTGACCCCTTCAGCACACCACACATCTGACCCCCTGCCCCCAAAACACCTGACGTCAGCCCTCCACACACCTGACCCCCTCAGCCACCTACACACCTGGCCCTCACACCTCCGACACACCTGAACCCCAGCCCCGCACACACCTGACTCCCAGGCCTCCCACACACCTCAACCCCAGCCCCGCACACAGCTGACGACCAACCACAACACACATGAGCCCCCCACACAACTGACCCCCTGCCCCAACACACCTGTCATCAGCCGTCCACACACCTGACCCCTGCAGCCCATCACACACCTGACTCCCAGCCCTCCGGCACACCTGAACCCCAGCCCCGCACACACCCGAAACTCAGCCCTCCCACACACCTGACCACCAGACCCCCACACACGTGACCCCCAGCCCCCCACACACCTGACCCACAGACCACCACACACCTATCTCCTCAGCCCCCCACAAACCTGACCCCCAGCGGCCCAACACATCTGACCCACAAACCCCCCAAAATTTGACCCAAAGCCCCATCACACACCTGCCCCCACACTCCGCACGCACCTGTCCCACTGACCAACAGCTCCCGCACATAATTGACCAGCAGCCCCCCCACACACCTGACCCCCAGACCCACACACATCTGACCACCAGCACCCCACATGCCTGACTCCTGACAACCACGCACTTGACAGCCAGCCCCTCCACACACACCTGACCCCAACCCACACACAAACCTCACCTCCTGTCCTCTCATACCTGACCCCCCGTCCCCCCACACACTTCACCCCCAGGCCTCCAATCACCTGACTCCCTGACCCCCACACATCTGACCTTCTGACCCCCACCCACCCTCACAAACCTGACCGCCTGCCCCCCACACACCTGACCGACAACCCTTCACACCTGACCAACTTGTAACCCAGCCCCCCACACAAATGTACGACGCCCCCACACACACCTAAACCCCAGCCCCGCACACAACTGAACGCCAGCCCCCCACACATCTGACCCCCACAGCACCTACCCCACACACCTGAATCGCAGCCCTCTACACACCTGACTCCCAGCGCCCCACATACCTGACCCCATCAGCCCCCACACACCTGAAACCCTGCCTCCTACACACCAGACCTCAGCCCTCCACACACCTGACCCACAGACCACCACACACCTAACTCCTCAGCCCCCCACAAACCTGAACCCCAGCGGCACAACACATCTGACCCACAGACCCCCCAAAATTTGACCCAAAGCCCTATCACACACCTGCCCCCATACTCCGCACGCACGTGTTCCACTGACCAACAGTTCCCGCACATAACTGACCCGCAGCCCTCCCCGCACACCTGACCCCCAGACCCCCAAACATCTGACCCCCAGCAACCCACACAACTGACTCCTGAACACCACGCACTTGACAGCCAGCCCCTCCACACACACCTGTCCCCAACCCACGCACAAACCTCACCTCCGGTCCCCTCATACCTGACCCCCAGTCCCCCACACACTTCACGCCCTGCCCCCCAATCACCTGACTCCCTGACCCCCACACATCTGACCCCCTGACCCCCACCCACCCACACAAACCTGACCCCCTGAACCCCAAACACCTGACCGACAACCCCTCACACCTGATCAACTTATCACCCAGCCCCCCGGACACCTGTCCGACGCCCACCCCCCCCACACCTAAACCCCAGCCCGCACACACCTGAAACCCAGCCCCCACACACAGCTGACGCCCAACCCTCCACACACCTGACCCCCTCATTCCCCCATACACCTGACCCCCCTGCCCCCAACACACCTTGCGTCAGCCCTACACACACCTAACCCCCCAGACCCCACAAACCTGACCCGCAGCCGCCCAACACATCTGACCCACTGACCCCCCAAAATTTGACCCAAAGCCCCATCACACACCTGACCCCCACACCTCCACGCACCTGACCCACTGACCCGCAGCCCCCGCACATAACTGATCCGCAGCCCCCCCCACACACCTGACCCTCAGCCCCCCACACACCGGAGTCGTGTCCCTCACACACCTGACAGCCAGCCCCCCACACACACCTGACCCCAACCCTACACATACCTCACCTCCAGTCCCCACATACCTGAGCCCCAGTGCCCCCAACACACCTGACCCCAGCCCCTCAATCACCTGACTCCCTGAACCCCACACATCTGACCCCCTGATCCCCATCGCCCCCCGCACTAACCTAACGCCCTGCCCCCACATACACCTGAACGACAGTCCCGCACACACCTGACTTCCGGCCCCCTGCATACCTGACCCCAGTCCCGCACACACCTGACGTCCATCCCCTTCACACGCCTGACACCCAGCCCTTCACACACCCGACTCCCAGCCCTCCCCACAAACCTGACCCCCTCACCTCGCCCCACACACTTGACCCCCAGCCCTCCACACACATGAACACTTTGTCATCTAGCCCCAGGGACACTTGTCCCCAGCCCCCCCCCTAACACACACCTGAGCACCAACTCCCCACTCACCAGACCCGTTCCGAGCCCCCATATAGCTGACCCCAGCCCCCCACGTTCCTGATAACCAACCCCACACACACCTGACATGCTCAGCCCCCCCACACATACCTGACTCCCAGCCCCCCATACACCTGACCGCCTCAGCACCCCCACACACCTGACGTCCAGCCCCCCACACATCTGACTACCAGCTCCCCACACACCCGACTCGCAGCCACCACAAACCTGACCCCTTCAGCCTTCCGCTCACCTGAGCCCCACCCATCCGGTACACATGAACCCCAGCCTTCTCACACACCTGGCCCCCTCAGCCTATCCCCAAATAGGTGAACCACAGCCCCGCACACAGCTGACGCCCTGCCCCACACGCCTGACCCACTGACCCCACACACATTATCCCAGCCCCCCACTTACATGACCCCCCTGATCCCAAGACCCCCCGCACACATCTAACCTCCATCCCCCTGCCTACTGGCCCGAAGCCCCCACACACCTGGCTCCCAGCCCCCCCATACACCTGACCCCATCCTTTTCACATTTGAACCCCAACCCCGCACACACCTGAACCCCAGCCCCGCACACACCTGAACCCCCGTCCCGCACACACCTGACCTCCAGCCCTCCCACACACTTGAACCCCAGCCCCGCACACAGCTGACGCCCAGCCCCTCCCACATGCCTGACGCCTTGAACCCCTACACACATGACCACCAGTACCCTCACACACCTGATCCCCTGATTCCCAGACCCCCACACACCTTATCTCCAGTCCTCCATGTACCTGACCCCCCAGCCCCCCACAAACCTGACCCCTAGCCCCCCACACACACCTGAACCCAGCCCCGCACACACCTGACTGCCACCCCACACACACCTGACACCCTGCCCCCCCACACCTGACACCCAGTCCCCCCATACACCTGACCTCAACCTCCCCCACACACACACGGGACCCCCAGCCCCCGCACCTGAACCTTACCCCCCACGACCCTGACCTCTGATACCCCACTAGCCACACACACATGACACCCATCCCACCAGACAGGTGCAGCCCAGCCACCCCCACCCCCCACACTCCTGAACTTCAGCCACCCCGCACACCTGACTCCCAGCCCCACACACCTTTCCCCCTAAAGCCACCACACACCTGAACTCCAGCCCCACACACACCTGAACACCAGCCATCCACACACCTGAACCTCTCAGCCCCCCACCCACATAGATGACCCCCAGCCCCCCCCCCACACACACCTGGCACCCAGCCCCCCATACACCTGACCCGAGCCCCCCCACTCACGTGAACCCCAGGCCCCACACACCTGAACCCAGCCCAGCACACACCTGAACCCCAGCCATCCACACACCTGAACCTCTCAGCCCCCCCACCCACATAGCTGACCCCAGCCCCCATACACCTGACCCCAGTCCCCCCCCACACCTGACCCCAGCCCCCCACTCACGTGAACCCCAGGCCCCGCACACCTGAGCTCTGATCCTCAGTAGCCACACACACATGACACCCAGCCCCCCACATTCGTGCCCCAACAACCCCCCCACTTCTGAATCACAGCCCCCCACACACACCTGACAACCAGACCCCACACACCGGAGAAACTGATACCCAACGCCCTGATCCCCAGACCCCCACATAGCTGACCCCCAGCCCCACGACACACCTGAACCCTAGCCCCACAAACACACCTGACACCCAGCTCCCCTGCACACCTGACCCTCCGACCCGCAGCCCACCCAAACATACTGACCCGAGACCCCACACACCTGATCCCCTGAAACCCCCCACATCTGTAACCCACACCCACCCCTCCCACACATAGCGGACCCCCAGCCCCCCACACATCTGACCCCCTGACCCCCACACACACCTGACCCCCTGCTCCCAGCCCCGTCACACACCTGATCCCCACCCCTCCGACACGCCTGAACCCCAGCCCCGCACATACGTGACCCCCATCCCTCCCACAGACCTGAACCCCAGCCCCGCACACACGTGACCCCCATCCCTCCCACAGACCTGAACTCCAGCCCCGCACAGCTGACGCCCAGCCCCCCCCCACACGCCTGACCCCCTTACTCGCCACACACATGATCCAAACCCACCACACACATGACTCCCTGTCCCCCCACACACCTGCCTCCTGATCCCCAGCCCCCACACACCTGACACCCTGATCACAAGACCCCCACAAATCTGACCCCCTGATCACCAGTCCCCCACAAACCTGACCCCCACCCCCACAACACACCTGACCCCCACCCCCACAACACACCTGTCACCCAGCCCCACCTGCCCCCGACCCGCAGCTTCACCAAACACCTAACATCCAGCCCCCCCACACACATCTGACCTACTGACCCCAGCACCCCCGCAGAACTGACCCGCGTACACCCTGCCCCACTGCCCCCCCGCACAACTGACCCCCTGACCCCAGCACACACCTAACCCACAGCACCCCGCACAACTGACCCACTGACCTCCGCACACACCTGACCCCCAGCCACCCCGCACAACTGAACACCTGACCCCCGCACACACCTGACCCCCAGCCCCCCACGTACGTGACATCCAGCCCCCACATACACTTGACCCCCCAATACCCCATACAGCTGATCCACAACGCCCTCCCCCACACACCTGACCCCCTGACCCCAGCACACACCTGAACCCCCAGCCCCCCACATACGTGACCCACAACCCCCCCACATACCGGACCCCCGGTCCCCACGCGAACTTGATCACCAACCCCCCACACAGCTGACCAACAGCTCTCCCGGACAGCTGACGCCCAAACCCCCACACACCTGACACCCTGATTCGCCATACACATGATCCCAGCCCCCCCAAAACATGACCCCCTGATCCCCAGATCCCACACACACCTAAACCCCAGCCCCGCACACACCTGACCTCCAGCCCCCTGCCTACTGATCGCTAGCCGCCACACACCTGACACCCAGCCCCACCTTTTCCTGACCCCAGCAACCACATACCTGATCCCCAGCCCCGCACACACCTGAAATCCAGCGCCGTACACACGTGAACCACAACCCTCCCACACATCTGAACCCCAGCCCCGTAACAGCTGACGCCCAGGCCCCAGAACCCTGACCCACTGAATCCTCACACACATGACCCCAGCCACCCACACACATGACCGCCAGTCCCCCCATAGGCCTGACCCCTTGATTCCCAGACCTCACCTCCTGTCCCCAAATCCCTGACTCCCAGCCCCCCCCCACAAACATGACCCCCAGCCCCACACACACACCTGACACCCAGCTCCGCTCATACCTCACTCCAGACCCCCACACACACACGTGGCCCCCAGCCCCCACAATCCTGAACCCCACTCCCCGCACACTTAACCCCTGATCCCCAGTAGCCACACACACATGACACCCAGCCCCCCACACACGTGCGCCTCAGCCGCCCCCCCCCACACTCCTGATCCAAAGCCCCCACCCCGCACACCTGACTAGCAGCCCGCACACAGCTGACCCCCTCAGCCCGCCACACACCTGACCTCCAGCCCCCAACACACCTGACCACCTTGTCACCCAGCCCCTCGGACAACTGTCCTCAGCCCTCCCATACACCAGAACACCAGCCCCCCACACACCTGAACCCCAGCCCCGCACACTCCTGAACCCCAGCCCTCCACACACCTGACCACCTCAGCCCCCATCCACATAGCTGATCCCCAGCCCCCCGTAAACCTGACCACTTCAGCCCCCACAAACCTGACTCCCATCCCCCGCATACACATGATCCCCTGCCTCCAAAACACCTGACCTCAGCCCTCCACACACCTGAACATCTCAGCTCCCCACACCCCTGACTACTACCCCTCCGATGCACCTGAATCCCAGCCACGCCCACACATGACCCCCAGCCCTGCAAAAACACCTGAACCCCAGCCCCGCACACAGCTGACCACTAACTCGCCACACACCTGAACACCACCCCTCACCACAAACCGGACCCTCAGCCTCCCACACACATAACCCCCACACATCTGACCCCAGGACACCCACACACCTGACCACCAGCCCTCGCAAACCTGAACCCCAGCCGCACAACTCATCTGACCCACTGACCCCCCAACATTTGACACAAACCTCCATTATATGCCCCCCCTCACACCCCGCACACACCTGACCCACTGACCCACAGCCTCCGCTCTTAACTGACCCCCAGCCCACCACACACCTGACTCCTGCCCCCCCCCCCCACGCACCTGACAGGCAGCCGCCCCACACACACCTGACCCCAATCCCCACACACCCCTCAACTCCCGTCCCCCACTTACTTGACCCCCAGTCCCGCTACACACTTGACCCCCAGCCCCCACAACCCTGACACCCTGACCCCCACACATCTGACCCCTGGTCCCCAAAACCCCCACACACCTGTTCCCAGGCCCCCAACACACACCTATTCCCAGGCCCCCCACACACCTGAACGCCAGCCCCGCACACGTCTGAACTCCAGCCCCCCACACAACTGAACCCCTGCCCTCCACACAGCTGACCCACTCAGCCCCCGCCTACATAGCTGACCCCCAGCCTCCCACACAAATTATCCACAGCCCCCCGACACAGCTGAATGCAAGCCCCTCACACTCCTGTTCCCATCAGCACCACCACACACCTGACTCCCAGCCCCCCCACACACAACTGAACCCCACTTCCCACACACATGACCCTGATCCCCAGTAGCCACGCACACATGACACCCAGCCCCCCACACACGTGCGCCCCACCCCCACCCCCAACACTCCTGATCCACATCCCGCTCGCGCACATCTGACTCCCAGCCGCTACAAACCTGACACCCTCAGCTCCTCACACACCTGACTCGCAGCTCCCCACACACATGAACACGTTGTCACCCAGCCCCCCCGGACACCTGTCCCCAGCCACCACCCCCGCACACATGAACCCCAGCCCTCCACACACCTGACCAACTCAGCCCCCCACCCACACCTGACTTCCAGCCCACCACACACCTGACCCCCTGACCCCAACACACCTGAGCTCCCTCGCCCCTCCCAAAACATCTGAATTCCAGCCCTCCACACACGTGGCCCCCTCAGACCCCCACCCGAATAGCGGACCTCCAGCCCCCCCCACACACGATCCCCAGCCTCCCCACACACCATTCCACTTCAGCCCCCCACATACCTGACTCCCAGCCCCTAGCACACCTGTCCTCAGCTCTCCACACACCTGACCGACTCTGCTCCCCACACCCCTGATCCCCATCCTGCGCCACACCTGAACCCCAGCCCCGCACACACCTGACCATCAGCCCTCCCAAATACCTGAACCCCAGCCCCCCTTGGAGCTGATCTCCTGACTCCCCACACACCTGACCATGAGCCCCACCACATACATAAACCCCAGCCACTCAAAGACCGGAACACAAGCCTCCCACCCACATGACCCCAGCTCCCAATGCACACCTGACCCCCAGACCCCCACACACCTGACCCCAGACCCCCACACACCTGACCCCAGGCCCTCTCAAATCTGACCCCCGGCCGCCCACACATCTGAACCAATGACCCGCCCAATATTTGACCCAAAGCCCCATCACACACCTGGCCCCATACCCCCCACACACCTGACCAACTGACACGCAGCCTCCGCACACACCTGACCCGCAGCCCCCCACACACCTGGCCCCCATTCCCCCACAAATCTGACCCACAACCATCCAACACATCTGACCCAACTACACCCCCAACATTTGACCCAAAGCCCCATCTCATACCTGACCCCACACCCCCCAATCACCTGACATGGATAGAAAATTGGTTGACAGACAGAAAGCAAAGAGTGGGGAGAAATGGGTCCCTTTCAGAATGGCAGGCAGTAACTAGTGGGGTACCGCACGGCTCGGTGCTGGGACCGCAGCTATTTACAATTACATTAATGACTTGGATGAAGCGATTAAAAGTACCATTAGCAAATTTGCAGATGATACAAAGCTGGGTGGTAGTGTAAACTGTGAGGAAGATGCTATGAGGTTGCAGGGTGACTTGGACAGGTTGTGTGAGTGGGCGGATGCATGGCAGATGCAGTTTAATGTGGATAAGTGTGAAGTTATCCACTTTGGTGGTAAGAATATGAAGGCAGAGTATTATCTGAATGGAGTCAAGTTAGGAAAAGGGGACGTACAATGAGATCTGGGTGTCCTAGTGCATCGGTCACTGAAAGGAAGCATGCAGGTACTGCAGGCAGTGAAGAAAGCCAATGGAATGTTGACCTTGGAGTTGAGTATAGGAGCAAAGAGGTCCTTCTGCAGTTGTACACGGCCCTAGTGAGGCCGCACCTGGAGTATTGTGTGCAGTTTTGGTCTCCAAATTTGAGGAAGGACATTCTTGCTATTGAGGGCGTGCAGCGTAGGTTTACTAGGTTAATTCCCGTAATGGCGGGACTGTCATATGTTGAAAGACTGGAGCGACTAGGCTTGTATACACTGGAATTTAGAAGGATGAGAGGAGATCTTATCGAAACGTATGATTATTAAAGAGTTGGACACGTTAGAGGCAGGAAACATGTTCCCAATGTTGTGGGAGTCCAGAACAAGGGGCCACAGTTTAAGAATAAAGGGTAGGCCATTTAGAACTGAGATGAGGAAAATATTTTTCAGTCAGAGAGTTGTGAATCTCTGGAATTCTCTGCCTCAGAAGGCAATGGAGGCTAATTCTCTGAATGCATTCAAGAGAGAGGTCGATAGAGCTCTTAAGGATAGCGGAGTCAGGGGGTATGGAGAGAAGGCAGGAATGGGGCGCTGATTGAGAATGATGAGCCATGATTACATTGAATGGGGGTGCTGGCTCGAAGGGCCGAATGGACTCCTCCTGCACCTATTGTCTATTGTCCATTGTCTGTTTACCCACTGACCCACAACCCCCTCACACACCTGAACCCCACCTCTTCACATACTGACACTTGCCCCCCCACGCACCAGAAAGCCAACCCCCCAACACACACCTGACCCCAACGCCCACACACACCTCACCTCCATTCCCCCACACACCTGAACCTCGGCCCGGCACACAGCTGACGCCCAGCCCCCCACATGCCTGACGCCCAGAATCCCCACACACATGACCCCAGCCCATCACACATATGACCCCCAGTCCCCCCACACACCTGACCCGCTGATTCCCAGATCCCCACTCATCTCACCCCAGAGCCCCACATACCTGACCCTCAGCCCCCCACACACACCTGAACCCACCCCCGCACACACCTGACCAGCGTCGCACACACCTGTTCCCATCAGCCCCCACCCGCATTGCTGACCCCAGCCCCCCCACACACTTGAACCCCAGCCCCGCACACACCTGATCTCCAGTCCGCACACACCTGACACCCTCACCCCTCCAACACACCTGGATCCCAGCTCCCCCACACACCTCACCCCCTCAGCCCTCATACACCTGATCCAATCCCCCAACATACATGACGTCATGCCTCCACACGCCTGAAACCCTCAGCCCCCCCACACAGCTGAGCCCCACCCCTCCGACTCACCTGAACTACAGTTCCTCCCCCATGCACCTGACCCCAGACCCCCCCACACAAGTGACCCCCTGCCCCCACACACCTTAACCCCACTCCACACACACCTGACCCCTGATCCCCAAGAACCGCACACACATGACACCCAGCCTCCCCGCACACCTGACCACTTCAGCCCCCCAGAGACCTGACTCCCATCCCCCAACACACCTGACCTCAGCCCTCCAAATACCTGACACACTCAGCGTTCCACACAACTGACCCCCACACCTCCGATACACGTGAACCCCATCCCCGCACACACCTGACCACAGCCCTCCCAAACATCTGAACCACAGCCCCCCTCAAACCGGACACCCAGCCTACCACACACATGACACCCTGCCCCCAACACACTTGACCTCATCCCGCCACACACCTGACCCCTCCGACATACCTGAACCCCTGCTGTGCACACACGACCCACAGCCCTCGCCCACACCCCGATCCCACATCACCTGACCTCAGCCCTCCACACACCTGACCGCCTCAGCCCCCCACAGCCCTGACCCCCACCCCTCTGACACACCTGAACTCCAGCTCCGCACACACCCGAACCCCAGCCCCCTCACAACGGACCCGCGCAGCCCCCCAAACACATGACCCCAGCCCCCCACACACCTCACCTCCAGTCCCCCACAGAGGTCACCCCATCCCCACACACGCTAACCCCAGCCCCACACACACCTGAACTCCAGCGCCGCACACACCTGACCCCCTCAGCACTCCCCTCTACATTGCTGACGCCAGCCCCCCATATACCTTCCTCCCAGCCCGCACCCACCTGACCCCATGACCCAACACACCTGACGTCAGCACTCCACACATCTGACACCCTCAGCCCCCACACATCTGAACACCACCCCTCCGACACACATGAACCCCAGCCCCTCACACACCTGAATCCCCAGCCCCCCACAAACGTGACCTCCATTGCTGACCCCCAGCCCCCCCCCCCACACACCTAACACACAGCCCCCACACATCGGAAACCCTCACCTCCCCCCACATAGCTGAATTCCTGCCCCGCACACAGCTGACGCCCAACCCACCACACGCCTGACCACCTGATTCCCCATTCACATGATCCTAGCCCCCCTCAAACAAGATCCCCGACCCACACACACCTGAACCCCAGCCCCGCACACACCTGACCTCCAACCCCCTGCCTACTGACCGCTATCCTCCACATACCTGCCTCCCAGCCCCCCCATATACCTGACCCCAGCCATCACACACTTTTTCCCCAGCCCCGCATACACCTGAAGTCCGTCCCCGCACACACCTGATCCCCAGCCCTCCCACACATCTGAACCCCAGTCCCGTAACAGCTGACGCCCAGCCCCCAGACCCCTGACCCCCTGAATCCCCACACACATAACCCCCAGTCCCCCCACACGCCTATCCCCTTGATTCCCAGACCACACGTCCTGAGCCCCAAATACCTGACCCCCAGCCCCTCCACAAACATGACCCCAGACCCACATACACACCTGACACCCAGCCACGCTCACACCTCACTCCAGACCCCCCACACACACGTGGCCCCCAGCCCCCATAATCCTGAACCCCACTCCCCGCACACTTAACGCCTGATCCCCAGTAGCCACACATACATGACACCTCTGAACACATGACACACCTGAACCAAAACCCCACCTCTCACACGTGACTCCCAGCCCGCACACAGCTGACCCCCTCAGCCCCCCACACACCGGACCCCCAGCCCGCAACACACCTGAACGAATTGTCACCCAGCCCCTCGGACACCTGTCCCCAGCCCTCCCGTACACCCGAACACCAGCCACCCACAGACCTGAACCCCAGCCCCGTACAAACCTGAACCCCAGCCCCCCACAATCCTGAACCCCATTGCTGACCCCTGCCCTCCCCACACACCTAACACACTGCCCCCACACAGCTGAATCCCTCACCCCATCACATAGCTGACCTCCAGCCCCGCACACAGCTAACGCCCAACCCCCCACACGACTGACCCCCTGATTCCCCACACACATGATACCAGCCCCCACAAACATAACACCCTGATTCCCCAGACCCCCACACACACCTGAACCCAACCCCGCACACACCTGACCTACAGCCCTCTGCCTACCTAACCCACAGCCCCTATACACTTGACACCCATCCCTCCATACACCTGAAACCAGCCCCACACACATGAACCCCAACCCCACACACACCTGAAACCCAGCGCCGCACACACATGAATCCAACCCCACACACAAGAACCCCAGCCCCGCACACACATGAACACCAGCCCCGCACCCAGCCCCGCACACACCTGACCTCCAGCCTGCCTACACACATGAACCCCAGCCCCGCACACACATGAACCCCAGTCCCGCAAGCACCTGAACACCAGCCCCCAGACACCTGACCTCCAGCCTGCCCACACACACACCTGAACCCCAGCCCCGCACACACCTGAAACCCAGCCTGCCAACGCACCTGAGCCCCAGCCCCGCACGCACCTGAACCGCAGCCCTCCAAAATACCGGAACCCCAGCCCCGCACATAGCTGACACCCTGACTCCACACACACCTGACCCTGAGCCCCACCACCCACATAAACTACTGCCCGCCACAAACCGGACCACCAGCCTCACACACACATGACCCCCAGCTCCCGATACACAACTGAACCCCAGACCCCCACAGACCTGACCCCCAGGCACTCTCAAACCTGACCCCCAGCCGCCCATCACACCAGACCCACTGACCCACAGCCCCCGCACATAACTGACCCCCAGCCCCCCCACCCACCTGACTCCCAACCCCCCACGCACCTGGCAGCCAGCCCCACCCCCCCCACACACACATACCTGACATCAACCCCTACACACACCTCACCTCCAGTCCCCCACATACTTGACCCCCATTCCCCCCACACATGTGACCCCCAGCCCCTACCCATCTGACCCACTGACCCCCACACATCAGACCCCCTAACACCCACACCCCCACAAACCTAACCCCCAGTCCACCACACACACACGAACACCAGCCCCGCACACAGCAGAGCAACTGTCGCACAACCCCCTCACTCACCTGACCTCCAGCGCCCCACACACCTGACTCCCAGTCCCACACACACACCTGACCCCCTCAGCCCCCATACACCTGAACCCCAGCCCCTCGCCCAGCTGAAATACAGTCCCGCACACACCTGAACACCAGTCCCCACACATCTGAACCCCAGCCCTCCACACAAGTGATCCCCCACCCACATAGCTGACCCCCAGCCCCCCCCCCCACACGATCCCCAGCCTCCCCATACACCTGACCACTTCAGCCCCCCACAAACCGGATTCCCAGCCCCCCTACACACCTGACCTACTCGGCCCCCTCACACCTGACCCACTGCCCCAACACACCTGACCTCAGCCCTCCACACACCTACCCCTCTCAGCTTTCCACACCCCTGACCCCCACCTCTCCGATACACCTGAACCCCAGCCCTGAACACACCTGACCCAGAGCCATCCCAAACTCCTGAACCCCAGCCCCGCACAAAGCTGACACCCTGACACCCCACATACCTGACCCTGAGCCCCCCACACACCTGAATCCCAGCCCCACCACGAACCGCACCCTCAACCTCCCACACACATGACACGCAGATCCCAACACACCTGACCCCCAGATGTCCACACACCTGACCCCCAGCTTCTCACAAAACTGACCTCCAGCCCCCCAAACACCTGACCCCAGACACCTACACACGTGACCCCCAGCCCCACACAACGTGACCCCCAGCCTACCACTCCTGGGCCCCAGCACCCCACAAACATGGCCCCTTAACCCACAGCCTCCGCACACACCTGACCAACAGCCCCCCATACACGTCCCCCTGCCCCCCACACATGTGACCCCAGCCCTCCCACGCATCTGAACCTCAGCCCCGCACACCAGTCCCCCACACACCTGACCACCCGACCCCCACACACCTGACCCCTTGAACGATAGCCCACACCTGACACCCAGCCACCCAGGTACATGACCTCCAGCTCCGCCACTCACCTGACCTCTACCACCCCCACACACCTGACCCACTGAACCCCAGCAGCTCTACACACCTGACCCCCTTGCCCGAAGCCCCCCAGACACCGGACCCCCATCCCCTCACACACCTGAACCCATGCTCCCACCTTCCCCCTCACACCTGACACCCAGCGCTGCACACACCTGACCCCCTGCCCTCTCAAACACCTGAACCCCAGTCCGCCACACACCTGACCGCCTGTCCTCGCACACACCTGCCCCCAGCCTGCCACACATCTGAACCCCAGCCCCTCACACACCTGAACCCCCATCCCCCCACACACCTGAAACCCACCCCCACACATCGGACATTCAGCCCCTCACACACCTGACTCCCAGCGCCCCCCACACACCTGACCTCCCGACTCCCACGCAGCTGACGCCCAGCGCCACTCACGCCTGACCCACTGATTCACCACACACACGAAAGCAGCCCCGCACACACATGACCCCCAGTCACCCCAGACACCTGACCCCCTGATCCCAGACACCCTCCGCTCGACCCCACACACCTGACCCCTCGCCCCCACACACTTGAACCCCAGCTCCACAACAGACCTGTCACCGAGCCCCACCACACACGTGCCGCCCAGCCCACCTACAAAATGAACCCCAAGCCCCACCAAACACCAGATATCCAGCCCCCCTACACACACTTCACCCCAGGCCCCACACACCTGACCTGTATCTCCAAAATAACTGACCCACAGCCCACCCACACAACTGACCTCCAACCCCCCCCCACAAACCTGACCCCAAGCTCCTCACTCACCCGGCCCCCAGCCCCCCACCCACCTGACACTCAGCCCTCCACTCACCTGACCCCCAGCCCCCCACACACCTGACCCCTGCAGCCCCACACACCTGACCAACAACCCAGTAGAGACCTGACCCCAACACATCTGACACCCATCTCCCCCACACACCTGACCCCCAGCCCCCCCACAAACCGGACAAACAGCCCTCTCACACACCTGAAACCCGGCCCCGCGCACACCTGACCACCCGACCGCCACACAGCTGACGCCCCACCCCCCACACACCTGAACCCCAGCCTGCCACACACCTGACCGCGGCCCCCTACACAACCGACCCCCACCCCCCACCAAATGTGACCCCCTGATGCCCCACACACCTGGACCCCAGCACCTTACATACCAGACCTCTTGACCCCCAGCCCCCTCACAAACCTGACCACCATCCCCCGGACACCCGACACCCAGCCAACCAGATACACGACCTCCAGCCCCGCCACACACCTGAATCCTAGCACCCCCACACACCTGACCCACTGAACCCCAGCCCCCCCACCCCCTATTCACCTGCCCATGTTGCCCAAAGCCACCCCCCTCAGGCACCTGGCACTCATCTCCCACACACCTCTCCCCTAGCCACCCAACAATCTTGACCTCCAGACACCACCCACAATCCTGACCCCGAGACTCTCACACACACCTGACTCCCACAGCCCCAGACCCATACATACATGAGCCCATCCCCTCACACACCTGAAACCCTGATCCTCACCCGACCCCCACACACGTGACACCCAGCCCCCACACACCTGACCCACTAACGCACCACACACACGACACCATTCCCCCACATCCATGACCCCCAGGAACACCAGACACCTGACCCCTCTGATTCCAGACACCCACACACTAACCCCTCGCCCCGACGCACCTGACCCCCAGCACCAGAACAGATCTGACACCGAGCTCCCCCACACACTTACCCTATGACACACATCCTCACCACACACGTGAAACCCAGACCCCCAACACAATAAACCCCTAGCGCCCCGGACACCAGACCCCCCACCCACCCCACACATCTGACACACAGACCCCCCACAGACCTGACCATCAGCCCCCCACACACCTGACATCAGGCCCCCCACACACCTAAACCCCAGCCCCCCCCACACATCGGACCTGCTGAACCCTGCCCGCAGCCCCCATAACCTGACCAACTGACACCAGCCCTCCACAGACCTGACACCCTGGCAGGTGTTTGACCTGACCACCTGCCCTCCCACACACCTGACCGCCAGCCTGCCACACACCTGAACAACACCTGTCCCCAGCCGCATTAAACACCTGAACCCCTGATCCCTTGCCTCCCCCCACACACCTGACCACCTTGTCACCCAGTCCCCCAGACACCTGTTCCCCAGACCCTCACACACCTAAAACCCTGCCCACACCCTCCCCACATACCTGCCCCCAGCCTCCCACACACCTGAAACCCACCCCCACACATCTGACCCCCAGCCCCACACACACCTGTCCCCCAGCGCCCGCCAAACACCTGACCTCCCGACTCCCATGCAGCTGACGCACAGATCCCCACACGCCTGACCAACTGACTCACCACACACACGAAAGCAGCCCCGCACACACATGACCCCCAGTAACTCCAGACACCAGACCCCCTGATCCCAGTCAGTCCACACCTGACCTCTCGTGCCCACACACCTGACCCACAGCCCCACAACAGACCTGTCACCAAGCCATACCACACACCTGCTCCCTGACACCCAGCCTCGTCACACTCCTGAAACTCAGCCCCCCTGCAGACCTGACCCCCAATCCCCCAAACACCTGACCAACAGCGGCCCCACAAACCTGCTCTCCCCGCCCCCCCCCCGCCACACACCCAGCCCTCCTACAAAACGAACCACAAGCCCCACCAAACAACTGACACCCAGACCCCCTACACACACTTCACCCCAGACCCCACACACTTGACCTGCATCCCCAAAATACCTAAACCACAGCCCACCCACACAACTGACCACCAACTCCCCGCACACACCTGACCCCAAGCTCCCCACACAGCCGACCCCAGCCCCGCACACACCTGACACCCAGCCCCACACTCACCTGACCCCCAGCCCCCCACACATCTGACCCTTCAGCCCCAAACACGCATGACCCCCAGCACTGCCACACACCTGACACCCAACCCCCCCACACACCTGAACAAGGCCCCCACATACCCGACCCTTACCCCCCGCACACACACGTGCCGCCCCACACACCTGCGCCACAGCAACCCACAGACCTGAAAAACTGACACCTGCCGCCCCACACACATGACCAACAACGCAGTATACACCTGACGCCCAGCCCCCCCCCACACCCCTGACCCCCAACCCCCCCACACACCTGACCCCCAGCCCCCCCACAAACCTGACACATGCCCCCCACGCACTTGACTCCCAGACCCCCCACACACCTGACCCCCAGCCCCCCACACACCTGACACGCAGCCCTCCACCACACCTGAAACACGGCCCCGCGCACACCTGACCACCCGACCGCCACACAGCTGACGCCCAAACCACCGCACACCTGAACCCCAGCCTGCCACACACCTGACCACAGCCCCCACACACTCGACCCCCACCCCCCACCAAATGTGACCACCTGACGCCCCACACACCTGGGCCTCAGCACCCTACATACCTGACCCCTTGACACCCAGCCCCCTCACACACCTGACCACCAACCCCCAAACACCCGACACCCAGCCACCCAGATACACGAACCTCCAGCCCCGCTACACACCTGACTCCTAGCCCCTACACACCTGACCCACTGAACCCCAGCCCTCCCTACTAACCTGCCCCATTTGCCCCAAGCCCCACCTGACACCCATCTCCCACATACCTCTCCCGTGGCCCCACCTACAATCCTGACCTCCAGGCACCCCCCACAACCCTGTCCCGGAGCCCCCCACACACATCTGACCCCCTGACACCAACCCCCCCCCCACACGCACCTGACCCCCCAGCCCGCCACACTTCTGAAATACAAAGTTCCCACACACCTGACCTTCAGCCCTCCCACATACCTGAAATCCAACCACCTCACACACCTGAACTCCAGCCCCCCTCACACCTGAACCTAAGCCCCCACACAAACATCTGAACCCAAACCCGCCGCACACCTGACTCCCCGCCTCCAGCCCCCCACGCACACCAAAACCCTCGCCCGCCACACACCTGACCACCAGCCCTAGCCCTACCACAGCCGCTCACAAACCTGACGCCCAGCCCCCACAAACACCTGACAACCCGACCCCCACACAGCTAACGCCCAGCTCCCCACACGACGGACCCACTAACGCACCACACACACACCAGCCCCCCACAATCATGACCCCGCAGTAACCCCAGACATCTGACCCCTCATCCCAGACACCCACACACCTAACCCCTCACCCCGACACACCTGACCCCCACCCCCAGAACAGATGTCACCGAGCCCCACCATACACCTGCCCCATGACACCCAGCCTCACCACACACCTGAAACCCAGCCCCCTCCACACACCTAACCCCCAGCGCCCCAGGACACCAGACCCCCAGCCCACCCTACACATCTGACACCCAGACCCCACACAGACATGAACACCAGCCCCCCCCACACACCTGACATGTAGCCCCCCACAACCTGAACCCTAGGCCCCCACACATCGGAGCTCCTGACCCCCCCCACATACCAGACTCTCTGCCCGCAGCCCCCCACAACCTGACCAAGTGACATCAGCCCACCACACACCTGAAACCTTGACAGATGTTTGACCTGTCACCCAGCACCCTCACACACCTGAACCCCTGAACCCTAGCCTCCCCCCCACACACCTGACCACCTTGTCATCCAGCCCCCAGCCACCTATTCCCCAGCCTCTCACACACCTGACCCCTTGGCCCCAGCTCCCCCCACACTCCTGACCACCAGCCCACCCACATACCTGACCCCCAGCCGGCCACACACCTGAAACACACATGACCCCCATTAACCCCAGACACCTGACACCCTGACCTCGACACCCACACACCTGACCTCTCGCCCCCACACACCAGCCCCCCCCCCCACACGTGACACCCAGCCCCCCCACAAAACGAACCACCTGCCCCACCAAACACTTGAAAACCAGCCCCGATGCACACACTTCACCCCCAGACCCCGCACACCTAACCTACAAAACCCCCACACAACTGACCCCACGGCCCCCGCACACCTGACCCCCAGCCCCCACACATCTGAAACCCTGACCCCCACTCACCTAACCCCCAGTCCTCCACATATCTGACCCTTCAGCCCCCAACACGCATGACCCCCAGCCCTGCCACACACCTGACACCCAACACTCCCCCACACACCTGACCACGGCCCCCCCACATACCCGACCCCCACCCCCCCCCCCCACACACACACGACCCCCTGACGCCCCACACACCTGGGCCACAGCACCCCACACACCTGAACAACTGACCCCTGCGCCCCCACACACCTGACCAACAACCCCGTACATACCTGACCCTTCACCCCCCACACACCTGACACCGAACCCCGCCACACACCTGACCCCCAGCCCCCCCCACACCTGACCCATACCCCCCACACAATTGGCGCCCAGCCCCCCCCCCCCACATACCTGACCCCCAGCCCTCCCAGGCGCCTGAACCCCAGCCCCGTGCACAGCTGACCACCCGACCGTCACACAGCTGACGCCCAACCCCACCTCCCCACACCTGATCCTATCCTGCCACACACCTGACAATGCCCCCCGCCCACACACTCGACCCGCACCCCCCCAGAAAATGTGACCCCGGATGTCCCACACACCTGGGCCCCAGCAACCTACACACCTGATCCCTTGACCCTCAGCCTCCCACACACCCGACACCCAGCCACCCAGATACATGCCCTTCAGCCCCGCCACACACCTGACTCGTAGCCCCCCTTCCACACACCTGACCCACTGAGCCTTAGCCCGCACCCATACACACCTGCCCCCCTTGCCCCAGGTCCCCCCAGACCCTGACACTCATGTCCCACACACCCCTCCCCCAGCCCTTCCTATAATCCTGACCTCCAGGCACCCTCCACAACCCTGACCCCGAGCCTCCCACACACACCTGACTCCCTGAGCATCAGACCCCAACATATATAACCCCCATCCGCACACATGACTGAACCCCTGATCCCCAGCCTCCCCCACACACCGGACACCTAGCCCACCCCCACACACCTAACCCCCAGCCCCCCACACAACTAACCCCCAGCACTCCACACACCTGACCCCCAGCTCTCCACACACCTGACCTCCAGCCCCTCACGCGCCTGACCCCAAGCCCCCCACACACACCTAACCCCCAGCCCCCCACACATCTGAACCTCTGCCTGCCACACACCTAACCCCCAGCCCCCGCCCCACACACAACTGACCCCCAGCCCTCCCACCCACATGACCCCCAGCCCCACACACACCTGAAACACAGCCCCCCACACACCTGACCCCTGCCCCCCACACACCTGACTCCTAGCCCCCCACATACCTAACCCCCGCCCCCCCACACACCTGAAACCAAGCCCTCCACCAAACAGCTGACCTCCCGACCTCCAAGCAACTGACGCATGACCCACTGACGCACCACACACACGAAACCAGCCCCTCACACACATGATCCCCACTATCCCCAGACACCTGACCCCCTGATCCCAGATAACCCATACCTGACCCCTCACCCCCACACACCTGACCCCTCGCCCCCACACACCTGATCCCCAGCCCCACAACAGACCTGACACTGAGCCCCACCACACACCCGCCCCTTGACACCCAGCCTCACCACACCCCTGAAACCCAACCCCCCTACACACCTAACCCCCAGCGCCCCGGACACCTGATCCCCAGCCCAACACACACATCTGACCCACCGAACAACAGCCCCCCACACGTCGGACCCCCTTACCCTCCTACACATCAGGCCCCCTTCCCCCAGAACCCCAAAACCTGACCAACTGACACCCAGACCTCCACACATCTGACAACCTGACCCCCAAACACCTGTCCCTCAGCACCCTCACACACCCGAAGGCCTGATCCCCAGCCACCCCCCACACCTGACCACCTTGCCACACACACCTGTTCCCCAGCATACTCACACACCTGAACAATTGAGACAAACTCCCCACACACCTGACCCACTGCTCCCCCACACATCAGCCCCCAGCCCTTCCACACACCTGACCCCCAGTCCTCCCACACACCTGACCCCCAGCCCTCCCACACACCTGAACCTCAGCCCCCACATACCTGACCCACAGCCCCGCCATACACCTGACCCCCAGCCGCCCACATATCTAACCTCCAATCTTCCACCCACCTGAACGCCAGCCCCCACACACATGACCCCCTGCCCTCCACACACCTGACCCCCAGCCTGCCAGACACCTGATCCGAGACCCTCACAAACCTGACCCCCAGCCCCAGCCCACCCACACACCTGACCCCCAGCCCTCCTACACACCTGAACCCCAGCCCCTCACACACCTGACACCCTACACCCGACACGCCTGAAACCCAGCCCCCCACACATCTGACACCCATCCCCCCACACACCTGAGCGCCAGCCCACACACACCTGAACTCCAGCCCTCCCACACACCTGACACCCTGATCCCAGACACCCATACACCAGAACCCTTGCCACCCACACTCCTTACCCCCAGCCCCTCACACACCTAACCCCCAGCCCGCCACATACGTCCCCCAGTCCCACCCGCATACCTGATCACCTCAGCCCCTGAGGGGCAGAAGAAGGGTCTCGACCCTTAACGTCACCCATTCCTTCTCTTCCGAGATGCTGCCTGACCTGCTGAGTTACTCCAGCACTTTGTGAGTAAATACCTTCGATTTGTACCAGCATCTGCAGTTATTTTCTTATACCCCTCAGTCCCTCATAAGCCTGACCCCATCCCCTACACACCTGACCGCCAGTCCGCCACACACTTCCGCCAGCCCCCCCACACACCTGACCACCAGCCCCCGCACACAACTGACCTCCAGCCACACCACACACCTGTCCTCCACCCCCCGCTCACCTGACCCACAGCCCCCCACTCACCTGACCCACTGACTCACATCCCCCGTACACAGCTAACCCCCAGCCTTCCCACAAAACTGACCCCAGCCACCAACACAAACCTGACCCCCAGTCCCGCACAAACCTGACCTCCAGCCCCCTGCATACCTGAGCCCCAGCCCCCCACACACTTGATCCCCAGAACTCCACACACATGATCCCCAGCCCACCCACACACCTGACCTCCAGCCCCCCACATACCTGAATCCCAGCCCCGACGCACCAGACATCCAGTCCCCCAAATACACCTGACACACAGCCCCCACGCACACCTCACCTCCAGCTCCCCACATACCTGAATCCCAATCTACCTACACAATTGACGCCCAGCCACCTGACCAACTGACCTCCCACACACCTTATCCGCCAAACCACCTGAAAACCAGCCCACCCACACAACTGACCCTCAGATCCTCACACACCTGAGCACCAGCGCCCCACACACCTGCCCCCCACACACGTGAACCAACAGCCCCACCAAACACGTGACACCCAGCCCCCTACACACACTTGTCCACCAGACCCCACAAACCTGACCTGCATCCACAAAAAACCTGACCCCCAGCCCCCTACACACCTGCCCCCCAGTCCCCCACTCACATGTCCCCCAGCCCCCCGTCCTCCCACGCACCTGACCCCAGCCCTCCCACACACCTGAACCACAGCCCCACACACAATTGACCCCCAGCCCCCACAAACCTGACCACCCGACCCCCACACAGCTGACGCCCAGCCCCCACAAGCCTGACCCACTGACTCACCAGACACACGATCCCAGCCCTCCCACACACCTGACGGCTCCCACACACCTGACGCCCAGCACTCCCACGCACCTGACCCCCAGTCCCCTCACACACCTGACCACCAGTCTCCCCACACACCTGTCCCCCAGATTCCAGACACCCACACACCGAAACCCTCGCCCTCCACACTCCTAACCCCAGCTCCCCACACTCCTAACCCCCAGCCCGTCACACACGTCCCCAGCCACACCTGACCGCCTCAGCCCCCTACGCACCTGACCCCCAGCCCGCCAGACACGTCCCCAGCCTCCCACACACCTGACCCCAAGCCCACATACACACCTGACCTCCAGCCACACCACACACCTGTCATCCAGCCCCCTCACACCTGACACCCAGCCTCCCACTCACCTGACCCCCTGACCCACAGCCCCCGCTCACACCTAACCCCCAGTCTCCCCTCACAACAGACAACCAGCCACCCCAGACACCTGACCCCCAGTCCCTCCACACACACCTGACCCCCAGCCCCACACATACTTGATCTCCATCCCGCCACACACGATCCCTAGCCCGCCACACGCTTGAACTCCAGCCCCCCCACATACCTGGTTCCAGCCCCCACGCACCAGACATCCAGTGCCCACACATACACCTGACCCACAGCTCCCACACACACCTCGCCTCTAGCTCCCCACGTACCCGAACCACAGTCCCCCTACACACTTTACCCCCAGACCCCCACTCACCTGACCAACTGACCTCCCACACACCTGATCCGCCAGTCCACCCACATACCTGACCCCTTGGCCACCCAAATACCTGAATCCCAGTCCCCCACACACCTGACACATGACCCTCAGCCGCCCACACACGTGCCTCCAGCCACCCTCCCCCCACACTCCGGAACCACAGCCCCCCCACACACACCTGATCCCCAGCCCCACCACACATCTCCCACAGCCCACCCACACACCTGACCCTCTGCGCCCGACACAACTGACCACCAGACCACCCACGCAATTCAACCCCTAGCCCCAGCAACCTGATCTCCAGCCCCCCACACCCCTGACCTCCAGCCCCTACACATATGGCACCCTCCCCCCACACATGTCACCCCTGATCCCAGCCGCCCACACCCTTGACCACCGCCCCCCATACACTTGACCCCTAACTCCCAGCCCCCCCACATATGTCCACCAGCCCCCCGACATACCTGAACCGCAGCCCCTACCACACACCTGACACCCAGATCCCCACAACCTGACCCTCAGCCACCCAGAACCTGACCCTCATCCCACCCATACATCTAACCCCCAGCCCCCGCACACCTGACACCCAGCCACCCCATACCCCTGACCAACAGGCACCCAACCCCCCACACACCGGAGCAACTGAGGCCCAAGCCCTTCACACACCTGACCACCAGCCCCCCCCATGCATCCAGCTCCCTCACCACCAGCACCTCACACACCTGAACCCCAGCCTCATCACACAGCTGACCCACAGCCCCCCCACGGATCGACTCTCAACCACCCGCACGTACATGACCCCATACTGCCCGACCAACCTGAACCCAGCCCCCCCATACAACCCACCCGCAGCCACCCCACACAACTGAACCCCAGCCCAGCACACACTTGACCTCCAGCCACACCACACACCTGTCCTCCAGCCCCCACACACCTGATACCCAGCCCCCCACTCACCTGACCCACTGACCCACAGCCCCCGCAAACACCTAACCCCCAGCCTCCCCACACAACTGACCAGCAGCCACCCCACACACACCTGACCACCAGCCCCGCACACACCAGACTTCCAGCCCCCTGCATACCTGAGCCCCAGCCCTCCACACACTTGAGCCCCAGCCCCCCAAACACTTGATCCTCTGCCCCCCACACACTTGATCCACAGCCCCTCACACGCCTGACCTCCAGCGCCACACATACCTGACTCCCAGCCCCCATGCACCAGACATCCAGTCCCCACACATACACCTGACCCACAGCCTCCACACACACCTCACCTCCAGCTCCCCACATACCTGAACCACAATCCCACTACACACCTGACCCCCAGCCCCCCACTCACCTGACCAACGGACCTCCCACACACCTGATCCGTCAGTCCACCCACATAACGGACCCTTTGGCCACACATATACGTGAGTCCCGGTCCCCCACACACCTGACCCCTGCCCCCAGCCGCCCCACACACGTGCCCCCAGCTCCCCTCACACTCCTGCACCACAGCCCCCCCACACACCTGATCCCCAGCCCCACCACACATCCCCCCAGTCCACCCATACGCATGACCCTCAGCGCCCGACACAACTGACCCCAGACCACACAAACAATTGACACCTAACCCCCAGCCCCCCACACCCCTGACCTCCAGCCCCCCACACATATGGCTCCCTCCACCACACACATGACCCCCTGATACCCATCCCACCACACACTTGACACCCGCCCCCCTATACACTTGACCCCCTGACATCCAACCCCCACACATAACCACCAGCCCCCCGACATACCTGATCAGCAGTAACTACCACACACCTGACACCCAGACGCCCACGCACCTGGCCCTCAGCCCCACGCACACCTGACCCACAAGCCCCTCACACACCTGAACCACAGCCCCTACCACACACTTGACCCCCCCCCCCCAGCCACCCCACACACCTGACACCCAGAACCCCACAACCTGGCCCTCAGCCTCCCCACAACCTGACTCGAAGCCCACCCACACACCTAACCCCCTGCCCCCACACACCTGACACCCAGCTCCCCCATACCCCTGACCAACAGCCACCTAACCCCCCACACACCGGAGCAACTGCGGCCCAAGCCCTTCACACACCTGACCACCACCCCCCCCCCCCCCCCACGCATCTATCCTCCTCACCACCAGCACGTCGCGCACCTGAACCCCAGCCCCATCACACACCAGACCCTCAGCCCCCCCACGCATCTTACTGTCAAACACCCCCACATACCTGACCCCAAGCCCCCCCGACCCACCTGACAACCAGCCCCCCCATACAACTCACCTGCAGCCCCGCACACATCTGATACCCTGGCCCCTCAGTCACCGAACACCCCGGATCGCCGCCCCCCCCCCCCCCCACACACCTGACCCACAGCCCCTCACACACAACTGACCAGCAGCCCCCCCTACAAACCGGCCCCCCCAGCCCCCCACACACACCTGACCTCCAGCCCCCCGCATACCTGACCCGCAGCACCCCACACACGTGCAACACAGCCCCCCCACGCACGTGATCCCCTGAACCAAAGTACACCACCCCCTACAAACTTGTCCCCAGCCCCCCACACAGCTGACCCCCAGCCCCCCACAACCCTGACCCACAGCCCCCCACATACCTGACCCCCAGCCCCACACATGCCGGACCCCCAGTCCCCCTACAGACTTGACCCCAGCCCCACAAACACCTGACCCCCTGACCCCCAGACCCCATTCACCTGACCCACTGACTCCCAGCCCCCACTCACCTGACCCCCACACACCTGACCCCCAGCCCCCCACACACCTGACCCCCAGCCCCCACACAAACCTGACCCCCAGCCCCCCACATACCTGAACCCCTGCCCCCCACACACCTGACCCCCACTCTCCAGACAAACCTGTCCCCCAGCCCCCCACACACCTGACCCCTAGCCCCTCTCACACCTGACCACCAGCCCCCTCACACATATGAGCCAAGCCACCCCACACACCAGACCAAGTTACCCCAGCACCCCCACATACCTGACGCCCAGCCCAACACAACTGTTCGCCCGACCCCCCACACACCTGTCCTACAGCCCGATGAACCACACAGATGGACCACACAACTCACACACACCTGACCCCCTGACCCACACCCCCGCACACACCTGACATCCAGCCCCCTCACTCATGACCCCCCATCCCTCCACACAGCTGATCCCCAGGCCCCCCACACAAACCTGACCCCCAGCCCCCCACACACCTGTTCCCAAGCTCCCCACACATCTGACCACTACCTCCCACTTAAATGCCTGACCACAGTCCCCCTAAACAGTCACCCTGCCCCGAGCCCGACAAACGCCTGACCCCCTGAACCCCAGCCCCCCACACACCTGCCCACTGATTCCCAGCCCCCCAATCACCTGACCACCTGACCCCCACACACCTGAGCCCCAAACCCCCCACACACTTGACTCCCAACGCCCCCACACACCTCAGCCCCAGCCCCCTCACACACATGAACCGCAGCTCCCACACACAACTGACAAACTGACCTCAGCCCGCCCACACACCTGACCTCCAGCCACCCAACACACCAAAACCCCTGACCTCCCACACACCTGACCCACAGACCAATCACACATCAGACACCCCCCACACACACACACCTGTCCACTCGCCCCACCACACGCACCTGCTTCGCTGACAACAACCGCCCAACACTCCTGAACCCCAGCCCTCCCTCCAGCCCCACCGCCCCACATTATGTGACCCACACATCCGACCTGCAGCCCCCCCTCCACACACATCTGACACCCAACCCCCCACACACCTGACCCCTCGCCCCAACACACCTAACCCACAGCCACCCCACATAAATGAACACAAACCTCCCACACACGTGACCCCCTGACCCACACCCCCGCACACACCTGACATCCAGCCCCCTCACTCCTGACCCCCCATCCCTCCACACATCTGACACCCAACCCCTCACACACCTGACCCCTCGCCCCAACACACCTAACCCACAGCCACCCCACATAAATGAACCCAAATCTCCCACACACCTGACCCCAGCCCCCACAAACTGACCCTCAGCCCCCACACAAGCGAACACCAGCCCCCCACACATCTGACACACGGTCCCCCTCACACGTGATCCGCTGACCTCAGGAACCTCCACACACCCAACCCCCAGTCACCCAACACCACTGACATTCCACCCCACACAACTGACACCCAGCCCTCCAAACACCTGACACCCAGCGCCCCACATGCCTGACCCTCATGTCCATTCACACGTGGCCCCCTAACCGTCAGCCCACCCAAACCCCTGACCACCAGCCCCCCCCCACACTCCTGAACCACAGCTCCCCACATACCTGACCCCCAGACACCCCGTCACCCAACACCCCTGACCCCCAGCCCCCCCCCCCACACACCTGACCCCCATCCCCGGCCAACCGCCCCACACACATGAGCCCAAGCCCCCTAAACTTCTTACCACCAGACGCCCCACAACATCTGACACCCAGTCGCCCACACACCTAACCCCTGATCCCCAGCACCCCCACACACATGACCCCCAGCCCCCACACACCTGAACCCCAGTCCCCCAAGCAACTGATCAATTGACACCCAGCCCCACTACACACCTGACCCCCAGTACCCCCCACACACCTGATCCCCAGCCCCGCTGCACACCTGACCACCAGCCCCCACACACCAGAACCCCAATTACCCCACACACCTGAAAACCAGCCCCCCGCCCGCACACACTTGACCCCCTGACTCCATGCCCCCCCCCGCACCCATGACCGCCTGACCTCCAGACCCTACACACACCTGACCCCCTGACCCCCTACCCCACACACCAGACCACCTGACTCCATGCTCCCCCGCACACATGACCCCCTGACCTCCAGACTCCAAACACACCTGACCCCCTGACTCCATGCCCCATACACACCTGACCACCTGACCCCCAGCCCCCACACATACCTGGCCCCCAGTCTCCCCACACACGTGACCCGATGTTGGGGAGTCCAGAACCAGGGGTCACAGTTAAAGAATAAGTGTAAGCTATTTAGGACTGATATGAAAAGTACGTTTTCACCCAGAGAGTTGTGAATCTGTGGAATTGTCCGCCACAGTAGGCAGTGGAGGGCAATCAACTGGATGTTTTCCAGAGAGAGTTAGATTTAGCTCTTATGGCGAAATGAATTCAGGGATATGGGGAGAAAGCAGGAACGGGGTACTGATTTTGGATGATCAGCCATGAACATATTGAATGACGGTGCTGGCTCGGAGGGCCGAATGGCCTACTCCTGCACCTATTTTGTATGTTTCCATGAGGGCGGGATGGGTGTTCATGTGTATGGGGGTGGGGGGTCAGGTGATTGGAGGGGCTGGTGGTCAGTGTGTGGGTGGGCTGGGGCCAGGTGTGTGTGTGGGGTGCTGGGGGTCAGATGTTGGGGGGCTGGAGGTCAGGTGCGGGGGGCGCTGGTGATCAGGTGTGTGGGTGGTCATTTGTGTGGAATGATGCATGTCAAGTTTGTGGGGGCTGGGGGTCATGTGTGTAGGGGGCTGGATTCAACTGTGTGTGGGGCTGGGGTTTAGGTGTGTGTGGGGGGGGCTGGGAATCAGGTGTTTGGGGGGCTGTGGGTCAGGTGTGTAGGGGCTGGATGTCAGGTGTGTGTGGGGGTCAGGTGTGCGTCGGGCTGCGTGTCAGGTCTGTGGTGGGCTGGGGGTCAGATTTGTGGGGGCTGGGTGTTACGTGTGTGGGGGCTGCGGATCAGGTGTATGGTGGCTGGGTTTCAAGTGTGTGTGGGGGCTGAGGGTCAGGGGGAATGTGTGTGTGTGGGTTGGGGATCAGGGGGTCAAGTGTGTGGAGGTCATGGAGTCAGGGGTCAGGTACGTGGGGACGCTGTGTGTGGGGGGGACACAGGTTTGTGTGGGGGATGGCTCAGGTCACGTGTGCTTGGGGGAGCTTGCGGTCAAGTATGTGGGGGGGGCTGGGAGTAAGCGGGGTGGCTGTGCGTCAGGTGTGTGGGGAGTTGGGGATAATTGTCTGGGGGGTCAGCGGATCAGGTGTGTGGGGAGAATGGCCGTGCTGGCACGAAGGGCCAAATGGCCTTCTCCTGCACCTATTTTTCCATGATTCTATGTCTCCCTCTCCATCTCGCTCTCTCTGTCTCTCTCTCTCTCTCTTTTTCGCTCTCTTTTCTCCCTCTCCCCTCTCCCCTCTCCCTCTCCTCCCTCTCCACCCAAGACACTTACGTCTAAGATGGGTCATTGGCATTGGGCGCAGTGGGGAGAGAAGAGATCGAGGAAGTCTCCGCACTGTGTATAAAATCACGAAGAGAATAGATCGAGTAGACGCACAAAGTCTCGTGCCCAGTGTATAGGAATCGAGGACCTGGGGACATAGGTGCAAAGTAAAGATTTAGTGGGAATCTGAGGGGTAACATTTTCACACAGATAGTGGTGGGTGTATGGAACACATTAGATGCAGTTTAATGTGGATAAGTGTGAGGTTATCCTCTTTTGGTGGTAAGAATAGGAAGGAAGAGTATTATCTTAATTGTGTCAAGTTAGGAACAGGGTACGTACAACGAGATCTGGGTGTCCCAGTGCATCAGTCACTGAAAGGAAGCATGCAGGTACAGCAGGCAGTGAAGAAAGCCAATGGAATGTTGGCCTTTATAACAAGAGGAGTTAAGTATAGGAGCAAAGAGGTCCTTCTGCAGTTGTACAGGGACCTAGTGAGACCTGGAGTACTGTGTGCAGTTTTGGTCTCCAAATTTGAGGAAGGATATTCTTGCTCTTGAGGGCGTGCAGCGTAGGTTTACTAGGTTAATTCCCGGAATGGCGGGAATATCATATGTTGAAAGACTGGAGCGACTAGGCTTGTATACACTGGAATTTAGAAGGATGAGAGTAGATCTTATCGAAACGTATGATTATTAAGGGGTTGGACACGTTAGAGGCAGAAAACATGTTCCCAATGTTGGGGGAATCCAGAACAAGGGGCCACAGTTTAAGAATAAGGGGTAGGCCATTTAGAACTGAGATGAGGAAAACTTTTTCAGTCAGTCAGGCAGTGGAGGCCAATTCTCTGAATGCATTCAAGAGAGAGCTGGATAGAGCTCATAAGGATAGCGGAGTCAGGGGGTATGGGGAGAAGGCAATAACGGGGTACTGATTGAGAATGATCAGCCATGATCACATTGAATGGTGGTGCTGGCTCGAAGGGCCGAAGGGCCTCCTCCTGCACTATTGTCTATTGTCTATTGTCTATTGAAGGAGCTGCCGGAGGAGGTAGGTGACGCAGGGACTATCCCATCGTTTAACAAACAGATAGGTACATGGATAGGACAGATTTGGAGGGATGTGGACCAGGCGCAGACAGGTGGGACAGGTGTAGATGGGGCATGCTGGTCGGTGTGGACAAGTTGGGCCGATGGGCCTGTGTCCACACTGTGTCACTATATGACTCCATGAATCTAATGAAGAATCTATTTTTCTCCTCCTGAAATATATCCACAGATTTGGCCGCCACCGCCTTCTGTGGCGATGAATCTCGCAGATTAACCACCATCGGACTAAATAAATTCTTCCTTCAGCTTCCTAAAAGGATGATTTCTGAGCCGATGACCTCTAGTCCTAGACTCTCCCACACACACACACACACACACACACACACACACACACACACACACACACACACACACACACACACACACACAACACACACACACACACACACACACACACACACACACACACACACACACACACACACACACATACACACACACACGCACACACACACACACACGCGTACACACACAAAAATAAGCTTTGAGGTTGTGCTGTTTAATAGCCGAATGGCTGTAGGAAAGAAGCTGTTCCTGAACCTGAACTTTACACATCAGACTCTCAACCCCTACTCACCTGAGCGCCTGACCCCCACACACCTGACCCCCAGCCCCCCACATAACTGACCCCGCCGCCCCTTCACACCTGACCCCCAACTCCCCACTCTCACACCTGACTACCAGCCCCCACATACCTGACCCCCAACAACCGAGACACTTGAAACCCAGCCCCCCAAACAGTTGAACACGAGCCACCCAAACACCTGACCCCCAGCCCCCTCACACACTTGAACCGCATTTCTCCCACACAACTGACTAACTGACCCCAGCGCGCCCACACATCAGACCCCCAGCCCCCCACTCACCTGACCCACAGTACCCAAACACACCTCACCTCCAGCCCCATTCATGTCTGACCCCCAGTCACCTGAGCCATAGCCGCCCACATACATGACCCACAGCCCCCCACATCGACTCCTTTAAGTCCAGGCTCAAAACATATTTCTACTCCCTAGCGTTTGAGGCTCATTGAGGAGGCGCTGTGAACTGTTTGCGTGCTACTGTATGTTTTCATTTTTTTTTTTTTTCTATTGGAACCTAATCAAATGTACAGCACTTTGGTCAACGTGGGTTGTTTTTAAATGTGCTATACAAATAAAATTGACTTGACTTGACTTGACACGCCTGACAACCGCCCCTCCCATACACGTGACCCCTGACACCATGCCCCCCCACACACACGTGACGCCCTGGCCCCCCAGCCCACCCAAATACCAGACCCCCAGCACCCCACACCCACCTGCCCCCCAGCCCCCCACACACCTGAGCCCTTGACCCCCAGTCACACAACACCCCTGATACCCTGCCCCCCTAAATATCTGATCCCCAACCCTCCCACAGACCTGACCCCCTCCCCCCACACGCATGAGCCTAAGACCCCCAAACATCTTACCAACAGCCGCCTCACAACACCTGATACCCAGTTCCCCATAAACCTGACCCCTGCTCGCCTGCGCCCCCACACACATGACCCCCAGCCCCCCACACATCTAGCCCAAACCCCACTCACACACGACCCCTAGTCCGCCCCACGAACCTGAGCCCCCAGCCCCACCTCACACCGGACCAACAACCCCAACACACCAGAACCCCAATTCACCCACACACCCGATCCCCTGCCCCCGCACATACTTCACCGCTAGCCCCCAGCACACACCTGACCCATAGCCCCCCGCCCACACACACCTGGCCCCCTGCCCCCAGCCCCCACACACACCTGACCCCCCAGTCTCTCACCACACGTGACCCAACGTTGGGGGTGTCCATAACCAGTGGACACCGTTTCGGAATAAGAGTAGGCTATTTAGGACTGAGATGGAAAAAAACGTTTTCACTCAGAGTTATGAATCTGTGGAAATGTCCCCCACAGAAGGCAGCGGAGGTCAATTAACTGGATGTTTCAAAAGGGGGGGCTGGGGATCAGGTGTGTGGTGGCCAGGGGGTCAGTTGTGCGGAGGGCTGCGTGTAAGGTTTGTGGGGAGCTGGGGGTCAGGTGTGTGGGGCTGCGGATCAGGTCTGTGGGGGGCTGGGGTCAAGTGTGTGTGGGGGCTGGGGGTCAGGGTGTCAGGGGGTCATGAGTGTGGGATCGCTGGAGGTCAGGTGTGTGGGGGGGGGCTGGGGTCACGTGTGTCTGGGGTATCTTGCGGTCAAGTGTGTGGGGGCTGGGCGTCAGCAGGGCGGATGGTCGTCAGGTGTGCAGGGGAGCTGTGAGTCATGTTTCTGGGGGGTCAGGAGATCAGGTGTGTGGGGAGAATGGCGGTGCTGGCTCGAACGGCGAAATGGCCTTGTCCTTCACCTATTTTTCCATGTTTCTATGTCTCCCTCTCCCTCTCTCTATCTCCCCCTCTCTCTCTCTCTCTCTCTTTTTTTTTTTTTTTTTTTTTTTTTTCTTTCAAAGACTTTATTCAGCACAATCACATGATACATCACATCAAAACCACAATCAGAGGTTACAAAACATCAGGTAATCATTATAATACAACATTGCCTTCATTATTTACAATGCTCTCAACCCCCCGTGGTGACCAGCGTTCACGGAAGGCCTCCATAGCCCCCGTGATCACCGCGTGTTCCCTCTCTAGGGACACGCGCGCACGGACGTAGGCCCGGAAGAGGGGGAGGCAGCCGACTCTGGCAAGACCATCGACCGCCCGCTGCCTGGACCCACGAATGGCCATCTTGGCCAGGCCCAGGAGCAAACCGACAGGGAAATCCCACCCTCCTGACCTGCCCACCCCTCTCCCAGCCCCGAGCCCAAACACCAGGATCGTAGGACTGAAATGCAGCCAAAACTTGAGGAGCAGCCCCTTCAGATACTCATACAGGGGCAGCAACCTCACACACTCCATGTACACGTGGAACACGGACTCTTCCTCGCCGCAGAAAATACAGGCGGCCGGCGTGTCCGTGAACCGGCTCAAAAATTTGTTACACACAACGGCTCTGTGCAACACTCTCCACCCCAGGTCCCCGATGTAAAGGGGGAGGACACCCTTGTAGAGAGACCTCCACTGGGGACCACTCCCGCCATCAGGTGGTAACACGGATCGCCACGGCGTATCCGGACGGAAGATGAAGGCGAGGAGGTGCAGAGTGTGCAGGAGCATCCTATACAGTAAACGTCTGCCTGCATCACGGAACGGCACGCTGGGCATCTGGGAGAGGCGGCTCAAGTTGTGTGGGGCCGGCTCCCGGGAAATATTCCGGAGCCTGGGCCCGATGAGCAGTTCCGGCGGAGCGGGGGTAAGCTCGGCCGGAATCACTCCAAGCTCACGCCGCTCCCCAACACCCACCGCGACAGCGTGAGGACCGGCCCCCACCACAGCCACAACACCCCCCTCCCCCTGAGGAGCAACGCGCTGACTGAAGATGACCAAATTCCTCACTCTCAACACATCGCGGTAAAAGCTTGGCATGTCCCGTGTGGCGGGTCGGCTGATGCCCGCCACCGGGAGCCGCCAAACCCCCCTTAGGCACTGGCCCTGGCGGAAAAAATACGTGGCCAGAGCGTGCCACCTGGGAGGGTGCTCCGCGTACACGTACCTCCGCAGAGTCCTGAGACGGAGAGCCGCCACCTGGGTACGCACGCATACCAAGGACTGGCCACCCTCCTCTAGCGGGAGACTCAGGACTGCGGCTGAGACCCAGTGTTTCCTCCCTCCCCAAAAGAAATCCACTAACCTCTTCTGTACAGCATTTACAAAGGTAGAGGGCGGGACAAGAGTGGCCAGCCGGTACCATAACATTGAGGCTGGTTTATGACCAGCACCCTACCCTGGAAAGAAATAACCCTAAGCAAGCCTGACCAGCGTCCCAGCCGGGCGACGACTTTCGTCTCTAGCTCCTGCCAGTTCGCCGGCCAAGCATCCTCAGTGGGACTCAGGTAGATCCCCAGGTAGAGGAGGTGCGTGGTACTCCACGCATAATCCTTCATCTCTTCCGGCAGGGAGTCCACCTGCCACTGGCCCACTAGAAGTCCGGAGCACTTACTCCAGTTGATCCTAGCGGACGAAGCAGCTGAGAACACCTGCTGGCATTCGTGCATCCTCCGCAGGTCAACAGGATCAGTGAACGTAAGGAGAATGTCATCGGCATAGGCCGAGAGAACCACCTCCACCCCCGGTCCTGGTAGAACCAGGCCTGCCAACCGCCTCCTAAGAAGACACAGGAATGGCTCCACACAGACCGAGTACAACTGCCCAGACATGGGGCACCCCTGGCGTACCCCCCTCCCAAAGCGAAAGGGGGCCAACAATGCACCGTTAATCTTCACGAGACACTCTGCTGCGGTGTACAAAAGCCGGACCCGGGCCACAAAATGCGGTCCAAAACCGAACGCTTGCAGTGTCCCGAAGAGGTAATCATGTTCCACCCTGTCAAAAGCCTTCTCCTGATCCAGGGATAGAAAGGCAGCTGACTGACCAGTGCCCTGGGCCAGATGGATCAGGTCCCTAACCAAATGGATGTTATCTTGGATGGACCGACCAGGGACTGTATAGGACTGGTCAGGGTGGATCATTTGGGATAGTACGGAGCCCAGGCGATTTGCCATCGCCCGTGCAAAAACTTTATACTCTGTACAGAGGAGAGAGACCGGGCGCCAGTTCTTCAACAGGCGGAGTTCGCCCTTCTTGGGTAGCAGGACAACGACTGCCCTGCGCCACGAGAGGGGCATCTCCCCGGTCGCCAGGCTCTCCCCCAGAACCTTCATGTAGTCACCCCCCAGGACATCCCAGAAGGCTCTAACAAACTCAACCGTCAGCCCATCCAGCCCAGGGGACTTACCCCTTCTGAGCTGGTGCAGGGCACCAGTCACCTCCTCCAATGATAAGGGGTCATCAAGCTGTTCAACCACCCCTCTATCTATAGTCGGTAGCCTCTCCCACAGAACCCGCTGAGCCTCTCCGCTGACACCATCCGCAGAGAACAGCGTTCCATAAAAGGACCGAACTAACGCACTAATCCCCTCTGGGTCTGTGACCGAGGAGCCATCGTCCGCGAGCAGCTCGACGAGCTGTTTGCGGGCTCCTCGCCCTTTCTCCAGAGAGAGAAAGAATGGTGAAGCCCGGTCCAGATCGTGCAGCATCTGGACTCGCGACCTCACGTAAGCACCTCGGGACCGCTCAAGCTGCAGGTCCCTCAGCGCTTCCTTCCTCTCCTGAAACTCTCCCCACTCACAGGAGTCCTCACCGTCCCGGCCCAAGCGAGACTCTGCGTCGAGTAACTCCTTCTCGAGTCGCTCGACTGCCGCGTCCCGCCTTCTGGTCGACCCTCCCGTGTAGTCCTGACAGAAAAGACGGATGTAAGCTTTCCCCACATCCCACCACTGCTTAAGGGAAGGGAAGCCCCTCTGCCTCTCTCTCCACTTCACCCAGAACCGCCTGAAAGACTCCCGGAATCGGCGATCCTCCAGCAGCTGGTTATTAAAGTGCCAGTACGCGGACCCAGCCCGTGTGCGCGCTGGAATAAAATCCACTCGCACCAGGCAGTGGTCTGAACATGGCACCGTCCGCATAGAGGCCGCCGAGACCCGGGAGACATACGCTCTGGAGATGTACACACGGTCGATACGGGAACCACCCCCCTCAGACCTCCGCGAAAACGCGTTGGAATCAGGGTGGAGATTCCGCCACGCATCAACCAGCTCGAAAGAATCAATCACACCTCTCAACTTCTTCGCCACTGCAGGGGCACACTGAATACCAGAGCGATCTCGCGTCTCAAGGGTACAATTGAAATCCCCCCCAAGGAAGACACACTCCCCGCAATCAATGGTGCTCAGCAGAGCAGTCACCTCCTGAAGTAACCGCGCTTGCATCGTGCCGGTGCTGGGGGCGTACACGTTAATGAAATGTAACGGCACGCCATCCAGGATCACGGCCAGATAGAGCAAACGGCCTGGCACAACTTCCGGCACCTTCACAATCTCTGGCTGGAAAGTCGGGGCCAACAGGAAAGCCACCCCACTTGACTTTGTACTGAGGTGGCTCATGTAGACCCCCCCCCCTCCCACTCCAGGACCCAGGTGGGCTCATCACTAACAACAGTGTGCGTCTCTTGTAGAAAGCTCACTGCATACTTCCCCTCTCTGAGGACCGATAGATGGTGAAACCTACGAAGGTCCCCCCTTCCACCGTTTATATTTAGGCTAACTACTGTGAACTTGAACGCTCACTAGACTTATTCCTCAAGCTCCTTGTGGGAGTGAAGCCCCGCTCTTTTAGGAGCTTCAAAAACTCCCCGAATTGACGCTTATCACAAGCACTTAGAGCATTATCCCTACTGTTAAGGATAGCACTAAGTGTCCGGATAGTTCCCCCCAGGTCTGGCCACCGTTCGGCAGCTAGCCGTACTTTGCTCCTACTGTGCTGATGTTCATGCAAAAACTCTCGAATCTCAATGATGCCGGCCGCTCGAGCCACAGCACTGGAGTCCTGGCATTCTGCCAACCCACTGACACCTGAAGCAACATCTTCCTCCTACCTGCTCTCAAGGTCGTGGCCCAGATTTGGCAGACTGCCACTGGCTGCCAGCTCGCTCTCTTCACTGTGTAAGCTGGCTCCAACACCCTCCCCCCCCTCCGGCATGATCCCACCCCCGGGATCAATGTCGAGGGAGAGTCCTGACACCTCCAACAGCGATGAGCCGGCCAGTGTATGGCCAGGCTCCTGCACACTCTCCCCGCCCTCTACAACTGGGCCTGGGGAAGAACAAAAACAGGGCGCCCCCAGGGCCCGCGGTCCACCTTCACCCCCGGAATCTGACTGAGAGACATGACCCGCAACAGCCACGTCCCCCTCCTCATCCAGAGAACCCACTCCCCCAGCATCACCCAGAGAGTCTCCATCCTCCACCACCAGGGGAGTACCCTCACTGGGGCCCACTGAAGGAGCCAGTGTTTCTGGACTCTCCCCTACTTCCTCAGTCTGTGGGGCAGCGCACCCCTCAGTCACTCTCATAGTTCTAATGAGGAGCATAGGCTGGGAAACCACCCCTACAACCGAGACCCCCCCCTTCGGGTTGTCCCTGCTCGTCCTCCCTCCCAGGGGACACATTCCCAGGGCAGCCAACCCCAACATCTTGTGAGATATCACCCTCTGAAGGCCCCTGGGACGAAAGGGCAACCCCCGGCCTAGAGGACACTAGTCGTGGATCACCATCCTCTACCGGAGTGGAGGGTCTCGGGGCAGGCAGCCCCCTGGCCTTATGCCCAGGGCCATCCTCTTCCTCACCAGACGCACGCCTCCTCTTTACCCCCACGGCGGGCGGTGGTTTGGTGACCTCCATAAAGGAGGAGTCCTCCACCTCCATACCGCCAGCTTCCTCTCTTTCATCCCTTTGATCAGCCACCGCAGATCCCAACAGGAACTCCCCCGCCCCCTCCCGTACCTCCTCAGCTCCTTGCTGAGCCCCGCCAGGTGCCCCCTGGACCTCTCCGGGCCCAACAGGCACCCTTTGGGTGGGCTCAGGTGTGGGCGTGGGCCCATCCGTTTGCGATTGTTTCGCTTTAAGATTTCTCGTTTTCCTCTTGGAACTCTTCCCCTTCTGCACGTGCCATTCCCCCCCCTCCTCCTCGCCCTCCCCCTGCACCTCTCCGCCAAGCTCCGCCGCAGGTACAGGACATGGGGGTCGAGGGGCAGTGCTGCCCTGGGCCGCCAAGGTGGAACCAGCAGCCCCGGGTGGGCCAGCAGTGTCTCCCCGGGTCACCGAGGTGGAACCGGCAGCCCTGGGTGGGCCAGCAGTGTCTCCCCGGGTCACCGAGGTGGAACTGGCAGCCCCGGGTGGGCCAGCAGTGTCTCCCCGGGTCACCGAGGTGGAACTGGCAGCCCTGGGTGGGCCAGCAGTGTTTTCCTGGGCTGCAGCGTTGGGATTTCTCGCAGCACCCCGGCCATTGGGACAATCCCTGCGGAAGTGCCCGAACTCTTTACACGCATGACACCGTGCTTCCCCCCATCTCCAATACACGCGGTATTGGAGCCCCGCATTCTTAACGACAAAACTTCCCTCCGCGCCCATCCCTAATCCTACTTCCATATACACCCGCCTCTTAAATGTATAGCTCCTTTGGAGACGGGTGCTGCTGCGCCAGGTCTGTTTAAGCCTAGTCAGCCTGGACCGCACCTCCCCAATCTCTGCCAGGTGTGGGCCAAGGAGCGCATCCCGGATGAAAGTGGGAACGTTGCGCAGGAGAACCGGTCGCACGGTGGACACCCATGGTTCCACCGGTACAAAGAGCCCCCTCACTATAAGCCCCTTCTCCAAAGCTAGGGCCACATCCTGCTGTTCCTTTAGGATGAACTGACATTTACCCCATCCAACCTCAGCAGAGGCAATCTCGTCCTTCTTGAAGAGATCAAACAGGCTCTCCGCTAATTCCTCCTTGGACCACCGGTCCCCGGTTTGGACCGTGATCCCGTACTCGAGCCCCCCCAAGTTGACATAGGGCTCCTCCTCGAGTGACTCCGGAGCCGCAGCCGAAGCCACACCTGCGTAGCTCCGACCCTGACCCCGACCCCGAGCTGCTGCCATCCTGACGGGTACAGAACAACACCCGAAACAACAGCAGTCCTCGCACAAAAACGCTCTCAGAGTCAGTCTCAGTCTAAAGAGCGGCAGAAGCAGTTCTCTCCAGTCGAGCAAAGGAACACGCCCACGCTTATCCTCACCGCCGAGTGCAGCTTTTGGGGCTTTGTGAGGCCTTTCGAGCCCCTCCGGAATCTGCCAGATTTTGAAAAGTACCTTCACTTTGTTGAGCCCGCAGTCCCAGTCCGGGCACAATGTTATGGAAGCTGGATTGTGGAGCTAGAATCGCCACAAACACCACATCTTCCCAACTCCCAGTCTCCAGGTACGATTGGCAATCCGCCAGCCACTGCCGCTCCCACAGCTCTGCAGACAAGCGCTGGAGTTCCTCACTAAATGGAGAAATCCTTCGACAAAGGAAAGTTTCCGAAGTCCAACGTTCACTCAAACTTCGAACTCCCACTGCCTCTGTCCCTCTTCCTTCGCCACACTCTTCAAAGGTTGCTTCAATCCTCTCAGCCACCGGAGCAGAGAGCAACACAACCTCTCTCTCTCTCTCTCTCTCTCTCTCTCTCTCTCTCTCTCTCTCTCTCTCTCTCTCTCTCTCTCTCTCTCTCTCTCTCTCTCTCTCTCTCTCTCTCTCTCTCTCTCGCTCTCCCCTCTCGCTCTCCCCTCCCATTTCCCCACCCCCTCTCCCCTCTCCATCTCCTTCTCCCTCTCTAACCCAGACACTTACGTCTACGATGTGTCTCTGGCATTGAGCGCAGCGGGGAGAAAAGGGATCGAGGAAGTCTTTCCCACTGTGTATAAAATCACGAGGGGAATAGATCGGGTAGACGCACAAAGTCTCGTGTCCAGTGTAGAGGAATCCAGGACATAAGTGCAAGGTGAAGATTTAGTAGGTATCCGAGGGGTAACACTTTCACACAAAGGGTGGTGGGTGTATGGAACGAGCTGCCGGAGGAAGAAGGTGAGGCAGGGTCTGTCCTATCATTTAACAAACAGTCAGACAGGTACATGGACAGGACAAGTTTGGAGGGATATTGACCAGGCGATGACAGATGGGACAAGTGTAGACGGGGTAGTTTGGTCAGTGTTGACAAGTTGGGCAGAAGGGCCTGTTTCCACACTGTATCACTATACGTCTCTATGACTCTAATCAATAATCTATTTTTGTCCTCCTCAAATATATTCACTCACTTGGCCTCCACCGCCGTCTGTGGCAAAGAATCCCATAGATTCACCACCCTCTGACTAAAGAAATTCCTCATCTTACTAAAAGAAGATTTCTGAGCCGATGACCTCTACTCCCAGACACTCCCACATATACCCACACACACACACACACACACACACACACACACACACACACACACACACACACACACACACACACACACACACACACACACACACACACACACACACACACACACGCGCACACACACACACACACACACACACACAAACGCACAAGTACACACAAAACAGAAGCATTAATAGTGCAATAATAACAAAAATAATCTTTGTAGTTCCCAGCTTATTTGATGTTGTAGTGTTTAATAGTCGAATCGCTGCAGGAAAGAAGCTGTTCCCGAACCTGGACGTTACAGTGTTCGGGCTTCTCTACCTTCTTCCCGATGGCAGGGGTGAAATGAGTGTGTGGCCAGGGAGCTCTGGGTCTCTGATGCTGGCTGCCTTTTTGATGGACCTTAATTTAATTTAGTTTCGAGATACAGCGCGGAAACAGGCCCTTCGGCCCACTGAGTCCGCGCTGACCAGCGATCCCCGCACACCAACGCAACCCGACACACAGTAGGAACAATTTACAATTTATACCAAAGCCAATTAACCTAAAAAAACTGTACGTCTTTGGAGCGTGGGAGGAACCGGGGCACCCGGAGAAAGCCCACACAGGACACAGGGAGGAGGTGCAAACTCCGTACAGACAGCACCCGTGATCAAACCCGGGCCTCTGGCGCTGTGAGGTAGCAACTCTACCGCTGCACCACCGTCCACTTGGAATGGATAAACTTGAATATTAACACAAATCAAAACACTCAGCATACAGTTTTAAAAACGATCAATGCAGATAAACTGATGTTGCCACAATTGTCAAAGTAAGGTGATTTATCTGATAAATAATTTAACAATAGGTCTTTCCACATATTGAGCAAAGGTTTATTCAAAACATATGCAACTGGGCAAGGGCATCTTTGTGTTGGTGGTTTCAGGGAGTTATGGACTTGGACTCTGGACATCGATTCTGATCAGGGTCTTGCCATTATCTAGCGGCTCTTTCCTTGTGGCACAATGACAAGTCATGTTATATCCTGTTCAACATTCCCACCAAGTGGAGTGAAACCTCAATTACACGTCATGTTATTCACCCAGTGATGACTCCTTCTCCCGTCTCCAGTGGACCCCCTCCTCTTGGACACCCCCTCCTCTTGGACACCCCCCACCCCCGGTTGGCCAACTACCCACACTAGATCTTTTCATCTCCAACTGCCGGCGGGACTTTAACCGCCTCAAATTCTCCACTCCCCTGACGCACTAACCTCTCCCTCCTAAACGTTCAGCCCTCCACTCATTCTGCAACAACCCAGACTTCGTCATCAAACCCGCTGACAAGGGAGGTGCTATGGTAGTCTGGCGTGCTGACCTCTACTGGACCGAGGCCAGACGACAACTCTCAGACACCTCCTACTTATCCTTGGACCATGACCCCACCGACGAGCACCAGACGTTAATCATCATCACCATCACTGACCTCACCAATTCCGGCGCTCTACCCTCTAATGCCTCCAACCTTATCGTTCCCCAGCCCCGCACGGCCCGATTTTACCTTCTACCTCAAATCCACAAACAGAAGAACTGTCCTGGCAGACCCATTGTTTCTGCCTGTTGATGTCCCACCGAACTTATTTCCACCTACCTCGACTCTCTCCTATCCCCCCTGGTCAAATCCCTCCCGACTACATGCAAGACACCTCACATGCTCGATAACTTCCCGTTTCCAGGCCCCCACTCCCTCACCTTTACCACGGATGTCCAGTCACTCTACACTTCCATCCTCCACAAGGATGGTCTTGAAGCTCTCCGTTTCTTTCTCGACCGTAGAACCGGCCAATCCCCATCTACTAACACCCACCTCCGCCTAGCAGACCTGGTTCTTACCCTTAACAACTTCTCGTTTGACTCCTCCCACTTCCTCCAAACCAGAGTCGCAGCTATGAGCACTCGCATGGGCCCTAGCTATGCCTGCCTCTTTGTCGGGTACGTCGAACAATCCCTGTTCTAGACGTACACCGGCCCCATCTCCGAACTCTACCTCCGTTACCTTGACAAATTTATTGGTGCTACCTCTTGTACCCATGCAGAACTCATTGACTTCATACATTTCACCACCAATTTCCATCCCCTGCTCTTAAATATACTTGGACTATCTCCGACATCTTCTAAACGTCTATAGATGCACCATAGAAACCATAATGTAGAGCTGCATCGCAGCTTGTTTTGTGAAAAGCTCTGTTGGGAACGCAAGCAGTTGCAGACAGTTACATTTGTAGATGTAGTCCCGCCCATCACACCGCAGACTTCTCACCACTGATTCCATCTACACTTTACACTTCCTCGGAAAAGCAAAGACCCGTTCACTCAGACCATTCCTTCTTCTCCCTGCTCCAGTCGGCAGAAAGTACACATGCGTGAAAGCAGCTTCTTCCCGTCCGTTATCGAGCTTCGTTATGGTCCTTCCATAAGCGATTGTACTGTTTAATTCACATTTCCTTATCGACGGCATTGAACTTTGTCTCTGGAACTGATACGTTACATTGCTGAAACAGTATCCGCACTCTGTATCTTCCACTTTCTCTATCTATGGTACTTGAGTTCGAACTCATTGTACCTGTGCATGGAATATCTGGTTGCCTGGATAACATGCAAAGCACAGTTTCTTCTTTCACTGTACCCCATGTAACAATAATAATCCTAATCCTAAACCTACACCTGCAACCCCATGTGCCTCGCATCTTCATCGTTTACAACTCCGCCAAGCCAGTAGGAGGTCTCAAAGGTTATGGAAGTATTGCATCATCTAATTCTCCAAATGTGTATCTTCCTCTTTGCTCAGTCTATTGTACAAGTAATGAACTGTTTGCATATATACATAGTACATCTGAAAAGAGTTGGTAGCATGCAAAACAAATATTTCCACTCTACTCCAGTACCCATGACACATATAAACCTGACCTTAGCGAACCAAACCAAATGATTTGAGGTGAGTAAGAACCATGACCAGAGCGGTAATGTTCGTACTCTGATGGAGACTAAAATTGGAGCCGATGCTGGTACACAGGGGAAGGTGATGAATGCTTGTAAACAACAAAGGAACTGTTAGAGCAATGCAAAGAGAAGGTTTGAAGATGGAATAGGGGGAGCAACACAGTAAAATCGTTGATAATGTAAAGCAGATCGTAGAAATTGCCGCGCTTCTAAAACAGAGCAGAGAAAGACAGGACCTACTCACTCGGGGAATCCGCTGTGTTTGATGTTTAAGTTAATTTTTATTTAGTTGTGTGTCTTGTTGCTTTTTAAAATATGGCTGTATGGTAATTCGAATTTCACAGTCCTTTAATTGGCACATGTGACAATAAATTGACCTTGAACCTTGAATAAGAGAGTCATACAGCGCGCAAACACGCCCTTCCACCCAACTTGCCTCTGCTAAGCAACACGAATCATCAACGCCAGGCCCACCTGCCAGATTAGGACAATATCCGTCTAACCCTAACCTATCTATGTACCTGTCTAAAAGTTTTTTAAAACATTGTGATAGCACCTGCCTCATCTACCTCCGACAGCTCGATCCGCACACCAACCTGCTTTGTTTGAAATATATATTGCTGAGGTTCCTATTAAATCTCCCACCGGTCACCTTAAACTATGGCCGCTGGTTCTCGATTCCCCTACTCTGATTAAAAAGTTTGTGCATTGACACTATCTATTCCTCTCATGGTCTAGTGTGCCCCGAAAGATCATCCTTCATCCTCCTGCGTTCCAATAAATAACGTCCTAGCCTCCTCAACCTCTCTGTATCGCTCAGACACTCGAGTGCTGGCGACATCCGAGTAAATCTGCTCTGTATCCTTTCCATCTTAACACCATCTTTCCTCCAACAGGATCACCAAAACGGAACACAATACTCTGAGGCCCAATGTCTTGAACAACTGCAACATGACCTCCCAACATCGATATTCAATACTGTGTTTGATGATGGCCAATGTGCCAAATGCCTTCTTGACCACACTGTCTACTTGTGACGCCACTTTCAAGGAGCTGTGTACCTGCACTGTTGGATCCCTCTTCACTACAACACTCCTCGGAGCCCTGCAATTCACTATGTAACCCGTGCGCTGGTTTGACTTCCCAAAATGCAAAACTTCATACTTATCTGCATTACCTGTAGAGAGGCATCAAGGATGCCAAAGTGTCCTACAAGAGGAAGATTGAGGACCACTTTACCAACAATTGACCCACGGCGGGTATGGCAAGGCATCCAGCACATCACCAACTACAAGACCAGCAACCGCACGACTGCCGACGGCGACGCCTCGCTGGCTGAGGAACTTAACTGTTTCTTTGCTCGTTTCGAGGTGAAAGCTGCAGTGGCAGACATAACACCCTCTCCAGCACCTGACAGCAACACCTTCACTGTGCAGGAGTATGATGTTAAGCGCGTGCTCAGAGCAGTGAATCCCAGGAAAGCTGCAGGCCCCGATGGTGTGACGGGAAGAGTGCTGAGGGAATGTGCAGACCAATTATCTGAGGTCTTCACAAAAATCTTCAACCTGTCCCTTTTAAAATCCACCATCCCTCCCTGCCTGAAGTCCGCCACAATCATCCCACTGCCGAAAAAGTCTGTCATCAGCGGCCTTAACGACTACCGTCCGGTAGCACTCACACCGGTCATCACAAAGTGCTTCGAGAGACTGGTCCTGCAGCACATCAAAGCCAGCCTCCCACCCACCTTCGACCCATACCAGTTTGCCTACAGAGCAAATAGGTCTACAGGGGATGCCATCGACACTGCTCTTCACACTGCACTGACCCACCTTGAACACCAGGGGAGCTATGTGAGGATGCTCTTCCTCGACTTCAGCTCTGCCTTTAACACAGTCATCCCGAGCAGACTGGTCACCAAACGTTCTGACCTTGGATTTTCCCAAACCATCTGCCAACCGCCCCCAGACCGTCAAAATAGGCCCTCACCTCTCCTCCACCATTACACTGAGCACCGGCACACCACAGGGCTGTGTGTTGAGCCCCATCCTTTACTCCCTCTGCACTCACGACTGCGCCCCCACCCATCCCACCAACACCATCATCAAGTTCGCGGATGACACGACTGTTGTTGGACTCATCTCAGGAGGAGATGAGACAGCCTTTAGGGATGAAATCCAAAGGCTCGCAGCATGGTGTTCAGTGAACAATCTTGTCCTGAACTCCTCCAAAACAAAGGAACTTATAATTGACTTCAGGAAAACCAGTGCAGAACACGACCCACTCTACATCAATGGGGTCTGTGTGGAAAAGGTACCCGCTTTCAGGTTCCTGGGTAAGCACATCGCAGAGGATCTTACCTGGTCTACCAACACCATCACCACAGTGAAGAAGGCACAGCAGAGACTCCACTTCCTGAGGATCCTCAGGAAGACCAACCTGCAGGAGAAGCTCATGATGTCCTTCTATCGCTGCTTCATCGAGAGTGTGCTGGCACACTGTATAACCACATGGTATGTCAGCTGCTCAGAAAAGGACAGGAAGGCCCTTCAGAGGGTCATCACGACGGCCCAGAAGATCATCGGCTGCTCACTGCCCTCCCTGGAGCACCTGTTCAGCCCACGCTGTCTCAGTAGAGCAGGCAAAATAATAAAAGATTCATCCCACCCCGGCCACCGTCTGTTTGTTCATCTGTCGACGTTTCAGGTCGATCAAATCCCGAACAAACAGACTTAAGAACAGTTTTTACCCCAGAGGCCCAGTGCCGGATTAACCGATTAACAAAAGAAGCATATGCTACGGGCCTCGCATTTTCGAGGGCCCCGCATTAAATGCTTCTTCAGACTGAAGATTTTCTTTCTAAACTAAAATACTTTATTTCTGAGTGTTGTTTTGCACGAGCCAACCTCACCCTTCCCTCCCCACCCTCTCCTCAGCTCCAAGGCAGTTCCGACTGAGATTAAACGGCCCCTGTAACGCACGGCTCAGTTTGGGCACGGCGATCTGCGGGAGCGTCTCGGTCCCCGGCTCCGTCCCACCGGTCGCTCCACAATCCGTCCCGGCTCAGTGACGCTTCATGTCCGCGCTCCGGCTTCTCCTGCGGCCACTCCGCCTCTTGGTCCTGGGGGGGGGGGGTGACGAAGCCCCAGTGCACGCTGTTGGGCTGTCCGGACAGCTCGGACCCGTTCAAACCCTCCATGGCCGTCTGCGCCTCCTTGTAGCCCAGGTCTCGTACTCCACCAGAGCGTCGCCCTTAAGGTAGCCGGTGCGCCGGTCCAGGTTGAGGTGCAGGTTCTTGATCGTACCGCACTCGGCAAACTTGTTCTGGATGTCCTTCCTCCTCGGCGGCTTCCTCGTGGACCCCGGTCACAAACAGGATCCACTCGTCCACCGAGGGTTGAGGGCCCGGCTCGTCGCCGCCTTGCCCTACGGAGTCGTAGTCTTCTTGCAGCCTGGATCGAGCGCCTTTCTCGGAGCCAAATCCTCGCCCCTTCCTCGTCTCCGCCTTCTTCAGTTTGTGGATACTTTCG